>NC_042617.1:537745502-537975255 GCF_901001135.1 Rhinatrema bivittatum
TTCCAAAGTGCGGGGCCAGATAATGATAAGGCCCTTTCTCTTACTTGGGTTAGTCTTGCCATTTTTACTGAAGGAATGGTCAAGAGTGCTTTATTTGCTGATCAAAGGTTTCTGTGTGGGACGTGTACTCGTAATGCTGTGTTTAGCCAGTCCGATTTTTCATCATGTATTAGCTTATGCATGGTACATAAGGCTTATGTGTGTGTGTGAGAGCACATGAGAGCTTATGCATGTCTGGGAGAGGATGCAAAAGCTTGTGTATGTGTGTGTGGGGGACAGCATATGAGAACATTTGTGTTTGGGAGAGCATGTAATAGTGAGAGGTTGTTTGAGTATGTGGGAGAGCATGTGAGCGTGGGAACTGTGTGTGTGTATGGGAGAGCATTTGAGAGTGAGAGCTAGTGTATGTATGTATGGGAGAGCATGTGAGAGTGACTGTGTATGTGTGTATGGGAGAGTATATGAAAGTGAGAGCTTGCGTGTGTATATATGGGAGAGCGTGTGGGAGTGCAAGCTTGTGTATGTTTGAGTAAGAGCTTGTGTGTGGGAGAGCATGTGAATGAGAGCTTGTGTGTGTGTAGGAAGGCATGTGAGCTTGTGTGGGAGAGCATGTGAGAGCTTGTATGTATGTTTGGGTGAACATGTGAGTGAGAGCTTGTTTGTGTATGTCTGTGTAAGAGAGCATGTGAGCTTGTGTGTGCGGGGAGCATATGAGAGCTTGTGCAGGATAGCATGTGAGATCTTGTGTTTGTGTGTGTGTGTGTGTGTTTGTGTGAGAGCATGTGATTTAGAGCTTATATGTGTGTGTGTGTGTGGAGGAAAGCATGTGTGAGTGAGAGCTTGCGTGTATATAGGACAGCTTATGAGAGAGCTAGTATATGTATGTGTGTTGTATGTGTGTGTGTGTGTGTGTGTGTGAGCAAGGAAGGGAAAAAGATGAGAGGAAAGAGAAGAAACAGAAAGAGAAGAGAGACCCTGATAAAGGAATTAGAAAAAGACCAACAATGAGGAACGTGGGAAAAAGAGACTGGGACCAACCAATTGAAAAAATAAGATCAGACAATAAAGGAAAAAAAACTGTTTTGAGTTTTTTGCAATTGTGATATGCCATCTTTGGAAATTTTGTATATTTTGCTCTTTCTTTAAAGTTTCACTGTTCAGAGTTTGGTTTCTTAGGCTATTTCAGTTTTATCTAGCAAGTTTCTATTTCGAGTTTGTAGTCCCTTATTTCTATATTAAATAAGGGTTGGTCTGTGTTCTGCCCATGTGTGACTGAGGTATAGTTTCTCTGTAGAAATTTGTAACAGTCCAGGTTGTTCTGTTTGACCAATAGATGGTATATTAGTATTCCAGGGCTTGCTGTAATATTTTTATTGCTGCTTTTTCATAGATATGGTTGCTGTTGTTTGAGTCCTGAGAATTATTTCTGTGATTGTATGGTAAGGCAAAGCTCTATGTGCCTTTTTTTGCAGGTGTTTGTGTTACTTCAGAAAATGTTTGACAGTGGAGTGAGTTTGTTTTGCTGAGGTGACACCAGAATATATATATATATATATTTGGATGTTCTGCTCGGCACCTATTCTTATGATTCTTATGATTATTGCTATAATATTATTGATATTTGTTTTATTACATGATTGTATCTGATGTTTCTGTTGTATGTTCTTTGCTTTTTATATGATATTCTACTTGTGTAATTACAAACTGCAATAAATATAAAATAAATTAATACACATTAATAAAGAATTTTTATTGTTGGAAAGTGCTTGAAATAAGCGAGTTAAACATTTTTTAAGGCTTACTCATGATGCTTAACGGTTGTTGCAGACTACTTAGAAATCCATTGTCAGGTGCACTCTAAGGTATTATTTATTGATAAGAATACAACTATTAGGGTTCAGACCTAGATGCCTATTGGCCACTCATGTTAACCTTGGGCCAGTCCAAAGAAATCAGTTCTGGCTTCTCCACTGGTATGAGAGAGAGTGAGGCCTGCATGTATGTGTGAAAGCCTGCATTTATATATGAGAGAGAGAGAGTCTGCATGTGTGTGTATGTGATAGCCAGTGTGCATATATGAGAGAGAGCCTGCATGTGTAAGAGAGAGAGAGAAAGCCTTCATGTGAATGAGAAAGAGAGAGAGAGCGAGCCTGTATGTATGTGTGAAAAGCCTGCATGTGTATGAGAGTGAGCCTGCGTGTGTGTATGTGTGTGTGTGTGTGTGAGAAAGCCTGCATGTATATGAGAGAGCAAGCCTGAGTGTGTGAGAGCCTGTGTGTGTATATGAGAGAGAGCTTGAGTGTGTAAGAGAGAGAGTGAGCCTTTTTGTATATGAGAGAGCAAGCCTGCATGTATGTGTGTGAAAGCTGTATGTATGTGTGTGAAAGCCTGTATATGTATGAGAGAGAGAGTGAGCCTGCATGTGTGTGTGAAAGGTTACATGTGTTTGATAGAGTGAGCAAGCCTGTGTGTGTGTGTTTGTATGTGTAGGAGAGAGATATATTGTGTGTAAGATCATGTGTGTGAGCGAGGAGAGAGAGAGTGTGTATGTGGTATGTGAATGTATGTGTGTGAGGGTGAGAGAGGGATTGTGTGTGTGTGTGAGCATGTGGGTGAGGGAGAGAGAAAGGACTGTGTGCATGTGTGTGAGGGGAAAGGTGGAATATATTTGCGTGAATATGTGTGTGTGAGGGAGAGAGGGAATGTGTGTGAGGCAGAGAGAGGGAGTATGTATGTGTGAGAGCATGTGAGGGAGTGTATGAAAGAATGAATATGTGTAAGTGTGTGTGTGAGAGAGAGAATAAAGTTTGTGCAGATCCCTCCTCCCCTCAATCCATAACATTTCAGGATGACTGGAAATCAAAAGATTCCAGATATGAAGAGTCGGAGATTGTTTAATCCTTAATAATTTTCATTTTTGGATGCTGTTTTGCAATATTTTATTACATTTTGGAAATATTAGAACACATTTATGTGAGTTTTTTAATTATTGGATATTCTATTCATCATTTGTTTTGACATTCTTTTTATTAGTATGGTTTTAATATTATGAATAATTGTTTATATCTCTTGATTTTATTGCTTGATGTTTTGCGAAGAATGATGATGTTTATATTTTTCATTTGTTACACTGCATAATACAGATGGGCTTGTTGCTGTTTCCGGTTCAATTTTTGTCAGCAAGTTTGAAGTGTTTTTTATTGGGGGGGGGGGGGGGGGGGCGCTGAATTACTAGGGCGGATGCCAAAATGTTGCAGTCTGGATCAGCTATGATCCCAGAGTTTATAGTAAATTACTGTCCTCTTAGGGGCCAATATACCAGTGAATTGTGGCAAGACTTCAGGTTAGTTGGTTTATATTCTTCATAATTTTAGTATTTTTGATTACTGTGGAAATGAGCAATAGACAATAGACATATTCTCAATTTTTCCATGCTCACTTTCAGCTTCAAAAGCCAAAAATGCTTTCCACGTGTAACAATGAAGCAATATATTTTTTTCCATCAAAGGTTTCTACCTCTGGAACTCATGCTACAAGCGAGGCACCGAAAACCATCTACGGTGGTTCTTGAGAATTAGGCTTAGTGCATGCTGTGCTTATTAGCTTTAGTGATACTGGCTGAGCTTTTGCTAAGCTGATTGAGTTTTGTGTGGGTTGCCTCTGACATTTCCAATCTAGGACGAGCTGTGGAAACTAGAGAGCAACCTGGGTGCAATCAATTGCACCTATTATGTTTGGCATGCTAGCTACATCATAAAATGCATGCTTCATCTCCTGCCACTGTGTATGCTGCTGAGGTTTCTGATTCATTTCTTTATGCCCTGCAATACCTAACCAAAATGCCTTGAAAGCAATGACTGGTCCATTTCACCTACTACAGCCATTGTATTTTGAAAGAAGTCAATGGCAAAAAAATGCAAAGCAAAAAGTAGCTTGACCAATCTTGGTATGGCATGTCCACAATCAGGAAGAGGATCAATAACATTTCTAATTGTTTTATAGAGAGACAGAATTGCCCTGGAGCTCAGTCTGTTCCTTCAGACTACATCATTCTCTGGTATCCTCAGCAGTGTTGTCCTCAGGCAAAATACACACTATGCCTTGCTCATGGATTGAGCCAGGGCAGCCTGATCCTCTCGTCCTCTTCTCTTTTCTTCAATTATGTGTTATATTTCATCCCTTCCTTTTCTTTGTTCTTCAGCCTCCGCCACACTAATTCTGCAAGTGGCGGGCAAGCAACATGAGAAAACATGCTTAAATCATGCTGGCACACAGTCACTGCCACCCTGGGTACAGCAATAGAACAACATGGCCACCAGAAATGTGAGTTAACTTGTACTCCATCTCAGATCCGGGAGTTAAATTTCCAGCATTAAAAAATAAGTCAGTAAATTAAAACAGCCTCGTGGGCGTACATGAACACACGTACGCTGGTTTGCGCCCATGGACGTGACCATTTTATAACATGCACGCGTATATGCCCGCATCTTATAAAATCAGTTGGACTCGCACAAATGTGCGCGCCATTTTCTATGGATGCACGCAGGTGCTGCTTCTACCGCGTAAGTGGGGGGGAATTTTAATATACACGCACGCTGATGCAATTACCAGTTAAACCAGTCCGTTCCCACTTTGTCCAGTTTCAGGATGGTATAAGACTTCCTAATCCCCCTAGCTAATTAACCTCTCTTTTACCTTACCTGCTCCAACCCTTAAAACCCCACTGACTAGCCTAGTTTTTTTTGTTTTATAACTTTGTTTTATTACATGCCATCTATAGCAGAAGTTACATGGTAGGGGACTCTGGTGCTTGCTTGTGCGCTGGTTTCCATTTAAATTCCCGGAATACCCATGCCTTGCTCAGACCCCGCCCACGCCCTGCCCCTTTATGGACTTTTTCTTTTGTGCACGTACCAGGCAATACGCGCGTCCATAGATGCTTATTAAAATACGCATGCCATGCGCCGGCCTGAGAGATGCGCGTATCTCCCTGATTTGGTGCGCATAGGGCTTTTAGAATCTACCTCTAAGTGTGTTAAGCAGTTTGACCTTTAATGCACTTCCCTGCATTGATGAGTAATAGCTAAAACCTTCACTAACATGGAATTTGCATGTATCTGTGCTAACCTCAGCGAAGATTTTAACTCTTGTTTTAGCATGGATTTCGCTTTTCAGCACTAAAAACCCTATTAAATACCTGGGTCAAGTTAGTACAGAAAAATACATGAGAAAACATGAGTTAAAACATGCTCTCTAAGGTCAGCACACTTCATTACATTGGCCTGGTAGTGGTCATTCTAACAGAACCAGGACGAAACCAGTAGAGCACTTCCCAATGAGGAATGCCCAAGGAAATAGTACAGACCTACTGCTATTCAATTTTATCTTACATAAGCCCTCATTATGTAGTGGGGAAACAGCAGGTCCCTGCAGAAAAATAAACAAGTGCAATCTAATAAAAGAGAGCTACTGCGGGAGATTCTAATCTCCACACCTCTTTGGGAGCTGAAAATGTGAGCCCGAAAGCTGAACATTTTCAGTTCACTAACAAATACTAACATCTAAGTGGAGAGCCGGTGAGTAAATTATAATATTTTTGTGTGTTTAAAATCATTTCATATGATGTACTTTTAGGGAAAATTATGAACTTTTAGATATAAATCTATTTTTTTTTAAACAATCATTCATAAACAGTATAGCACAGTGCATGGTTCATGTTACATACCATGCCCCAAACCAACAATTTCAAACATATATTTTCTTCCCAGAGTTAACCTATATAAACTATGTCCCTGCCCTAATCTCCCTGCCTGCCTCACTTCACCTGCTGCGGCCTAAACGGCAACTCTGACATTTGGATAATCCTGTGTCAACTTACTGACACAGATCACAAATTACAGTGAAGAGTTTTTGAATTCTTAACAGGGGTGGCTCAAGGCAATTTCCTGCCTGCGGCGAGAAAAGAGATGGTGCACAGGTCAAATCAGCGAGAGGACAAAAGGAGGCAATTTGGAATGCTGAGGGAGGGGGGAGGCAGGGGGTCAGTATTCCCAGAAAAGTGGAAGATAGAGCGTTAGTGATAATATTTCTCAAAAGCTGGCAACCTTGCCACACATACAGGAACCCTACCACCTGTCTCCCACCCTTCCCTAGCATTTTCCCCCTGGGAAGTGGGAAATGGCTGAATAGTAGGGGGTCTGTGTGTGATGCACTGTCTCCGGACTGGTGCAAAGTTATTGGGTGCCCTATGTGAATCTTACAGCTTTGCGACCTCATCCCCCAACCCCCAGCCCTCACCGTACACAATTAAAAATTATGCATTTATAATTGATTTTACATGTAAAAGGACATTCAAAGTACAATCTTCTGAGGTGAAACTATCACTTACAATACTTATATTATTGTTACATGTACTGCTAGAGTGCCAACAAAAAAAACCTGCAAAAAAGATACTTGGAACCCATATGATATTAGGCTTATTGTAAAGTGTATTAGATGTGAGCTTGGCCCTCAGAAAGTCATGAGTAAATTGAATTACAACTGCAATATAGTAAACCTCTCATACCAAAACAAAATTAACTGCCAGAACTCAAACAGTAACAACCCTATCTTTGAAGAAACATAGAAACATAGAAATGACGGCAGAAAAAGACCAGTCGACCCATCCATTCTGCCCAGCAAGCTCCCACACTTATTTTCCCATACTTATCTGTTTCACCAACCACCAAGTGCAGGGCCCTTGTTGGTAACTGTTTGATTCAAATTTCCTGCCATCCCCTGCCATTGATGTAATGTTGGAGTTGCATCAAAGGTGAGCATAAGGCTTAATGGTTAAGGGTAGTAACCGCCGAATCAAGCAAGTTACCCTGATGCTTGTTTACCCAGACTGCACAGATCAATGCCTTGTTGGATGTTGTCTGAATGTAAAGCCTGTTTTCCACATTTCCCCCTGCTGTTGAAGCAGAGAGCAATGCTGTATATGCATTCAAAGTGATGTATCAGGCTTAATTGGTTTAGGATAGTAACCGCTGTAATAAGCAAGCTATCCCCACGCTTATTTGTTTACCCAGATTGTGAAGTTCAGTCTTTGTTGGTTGTTATCTGAATGCAAATCCACTTTAGCACATTTCCCCTTGCCGTTGCAACAGAGAGCAATGTTGGAGTTGCATTAACCATGCATAGGCTTATTGAGTAAGGGTAGTAATCACCAGGTAGTAGCCTCCACTCCAGTAATCCACCCCCATGGCTCTTCTCTTCATTCCCATCCTCTAGCCTTTATGGATCCACAGTGTTTATCCCATGCCCCTTTTAAATCCTTCACAGTTTTAGTCTTCACCACTTCCTCCAGAAGGGCATTCCAGGTATTCCAAGAAGCAATACTGCAAATATTACACCAGACCCTAAAATGCCAATACACCTTCTGTTGAGAAAGCAGGAAAAATAGGATGCTGTATATCCCTACACAGAAACTACATTGTAGCTAAATACCTCACCTTGGTAACACATGCTGAACACCGACAGACCCTCACCAAGTACAGAATAAAGTGATCATAAGAATGAATAACATGCAGACAAAATGTGAAATGGAAACAGAAACAAGCTAGACTCTACATGCAGTACAACAATGGAAAAACAAAAACATCACTATTCCTCATAAAACATCAAATATAAAGAAATATAAAACATCAATAATATTAAAACCATACTAATAGAATAAATATTTCCAAACAACTAATAAATAGAACATTAAATAATTAAACCATAAAAATTTTTTAAAATTCCCCAAAATCAATAAAATATTTCAATAGAACAGATACATCAAATAGCACCCAATAATTACAATTAATAAGGATAAAAGAAATTCCCCACTCTCCATATCTAGGAACTTTTGATTTCCATTCACCCTGAAATTGTCATCGATTAGTAGGAGGAGGGAGGCTGTATATATGGAAAGGATAAAAAAAAATATTGGTGTTTCTGGAGGGGCCTTGTCTCGGAGGAATCCTGGGGAGGTATCCTGCTGCTGCAGGAGTGCTTTCCCTGCCTCCTGTGGCACATGTAGAGAAGGAGGCTTAGAGGAGTCATCTACCGTCAACCACCTGAGTGGCTATCTTTGCCTTCTGCGACTGTTGTTGCTTTGAAGCAATGGAATGAGCATTTTAGCTGCTGCCATGGCCTGTCTCAGCTGTGACAGAGAAGAGAAGCTCCTGCCACTCCTGCCACTGCTGAGATGCAGTGCGGGGTAGCAGGAAGAAGCAGCTGGGAGCCCTCAGAAGCTCCTGACACTGCAGAGCTGGTGCAGCTGGGCCCAGTGGTGCCATCATCACTGCACAAATCGGAAGGGGGACTGAGTTGCAGTGCCACCACAGGAAATAGAAGAAACAAAAGAAAATAAAGAAAAACAAATTGAAATTTAAAATAAAAGTATGGTGGGTACAATAAGCAGTTGGAAGCCCCAAGCTAGTCCCACCATGTTAATATTCCTGGTAAGCCTGGACGTGGGTTGCCCATGTCATCCATAGGGAAAATAATTAAAGTAAAGAATTGTCGCAGATTAGTGATGGGATGCCTTGGGCAAGCACCCATCAATTGTATAAAAGTGAGAGGCTACATGTATTTGGTCAGGAAAATCCCAAATCCAGTGTGTGCAAGATTCCATTCCAGTTTTATCACCTGCAGCTCATGGAACTGAGGGTTGCCAATGCAACATCAGCACAAAAAAATAACCTCATGGCTGAGAGAAGTGAATTGCCAGTGGAAGCATATCAAAGGAGTAAAATAACCAGCACCTCCCCCCCCCCCCCCCCAACCGGGATTTTTGGGAACAGCTCAGCTACATTAAAAAAAATATATAAAAATTAAACAGAAGGAGCTGTCACCTGTACCAGAGTACTGTGAAGGTTGGATGAATGTAAGAACTGTTACAGGGTATTATTTTTTTGTTATGTCATCAGAGCAAGGATATGCTCTGGAAAACGTTCTACAGTAGAAATCTTTGGCAGAGTTGGTTGGTATTGGAAGAGGGCAGCAGCATATGTTCACCAGTTCTGCTGAAGTCAAAATAAAACTTGGAGGGCAAGATGGCGGCATAGGGAGGCCGCTGAACGCATGTTGCCCGTGAATCTTTTCCTTTTTGCTTTACTGACTGTTTGCTATGCCATCCAAAAGAAAGGGGAAAGTCAGGATTTTCCCCACCAGAATCCTTACCTCCTCTAGGGCAACTGGATATCCTGCGGTTCATGTGCCAGCCGGAGCAAGGGGGAGCTGGTGAATCTGATGCGAGTCCCAGCGGGGGAGAGCGGGGAGCTCCGACAGACGAGGCGTCCCTCAGCCCTGACCTCCGTCCACCTCCGGTGCAGCGTGACCCCGGCAGAGTCACTGCCCAGTCGCAGACCGATGACGCGGTCAGAGCGACTGGGGTGCAGGGAGTTGATCTTTGCACCGCGTTGAGAGCAGAGGAACTCTCCCGTGAAGGAGCCGAGAGTGCAACTAGCGGGGGAGCCTTGGAGGCCGGTCATCCCGAAGTTTTTCCTGGGAGGAGAAGTGAGGAAGCTTTGGAGAATGGAGGCCAAGCCAAAACATCAATCAGCGTGCCCGATGTGTCCCTACAACTACCAGCGAGGCCGGAGGCAGTGACTCTTGAGTCACTGTGGGACTTGGTGGCAGGATATGGATCCATGAAAAGATTAGAGACTAAAATGGACTCCATCAATTACAATTTTCAGCAAAAAATTCTTGGGATCCAAGAACAAGCCATAGTGACATCAAATAAGGTCTTAGAGGCTGAAAATAAAATTCAGTCCCTCCAAGCAGTTAATGTAGCTGTAATTAAGGAACAAATGGCATGTTCTAAACCCCTGGAAACTTTAGAAAATAACGTTAGGCATTTAAATCTTCAGATCCTGAATTTTCCAAAAATTGCTGGTGAGATTTCTTTCACAACGTTGAAGCGATTCCTAAGAGAAGGGCTTGGCTTTTCGGATGAAAATTTGCCATCAATTAATTCCTATCTCTTTTTGAATAGTAGGCCCCCTTCTTTAAGAACAGCTGCTGTTTGTGCTATTCCAGCAAATTTAACTAGTTTCTTAGAGAACTCTGATATGGATGTAATAGAAAGAAATACTTTACTGGTTTCTTTTGTTTCAGTTCAAGACCTGAATAGTGTGATGCGCAAATTCTTTAGAAAGTTTCCTGTTATGTTTTATAGTCAAGCAGTAAGGATATATCCAGATTTAGCACAGATAACACAAATCAGGAGAAGAGAATTTCTTTCTTTAAGGCAGGATATTATTTCATTAAGTTATTCCTTTAAATCATGCTACCTTGTAAGTGTGTTCTTAGAAGAGGGTATGGTCCCAAAAAGCACAAAGGTAGGCCGTCTAAAAAAGCCGTCAGGTTGAAAAAGAAGGATTAGACGCCGCTGTCTTTTTCAAAACTATTGAAGCGGAGACGTATATACTCTTAAAGCCCGACTCTGGCCGAGTTTCGCCGTTGTACGGCTGCCTCAGGGGCTCAAGTATATTTGGACTTAGGTTGAAGCAATTGTATTCTTGTCAATCCAAATGTAATCCGCTGTAGCAATAATTCTTTTTAATTTATTCGCAATTCATAATCTTGTTAATGTGATGTGTTCACTGGAACTTCAATTCAGACATCGCATTGGTTTTTTACTACGGCTAGTTGGAGTGGAGAAGAGCATCTGAATGCCAGTCAGAAGCTTTTTTAGCCGTAGTAAAAAACCAATGCGATGTCTGAATTGAAGCTGCCCCGCTCCAAGTTCCGGTCCCGGGGGCTGGTCTGGAGGCCGCGGCCACGCCTCTGGAACGCCCCCTGACCGAAACCACGCCCGTGGCGCCGCCCCCGAAACGCCGCATCACGCGCGACACGCCCCCAAAACGCTGCGTCACTGCCGGCACACCCCCGACACGCCCCTCCATGCAAGCCCCGGGATTTACGTGTGTCCCGGGGCTTGCGCGCGCCGCCGAGCCTATGCAAAATAGGCTCGGCGTGCGCAGGGGGGGTTTGGGGTAGGTTTTCGGGGGGTACGCGCGTAGGATACACGCGTACCCCTTTGAAAATCTACCCGCATGTGTGCTAATTGGGGTAGATTTTCTAAATTTGCGCGAACAAAAGTATGCTGGATTTTATAAGATACGCGCGTAGCCGCGCGTATCTTATAAAATCCAGGGTCGGTGCGCACAAGGGGGTGCACATTTGTGCAACCTGCGTGCGCCGAGCCCAGCGCGCGCTGCCTGTTCCCTTCGAGGCCGCTCCGAAATCTTTCCTTCGCCCTTCCCCCACCTTCCCCTCCCTTCCCTTCCCCTCCCTAACCCACCCCCCGGCCCTATCTAAACCCCCCCTTACCTTTGTTTCATGATTTACGCCTGCTAAAAGCAGACGTAAATCTACGCACGCCAGCGGGCTGCTGGCGCGTGATCACCCAACCCGGGGGCTGGTCCGGAGGCCTCGACCACGCCCCCGGGTCGGCGCCACGCCCCCGGGCCCGCCCCCGCAACGCCGCGTCACGCCCCTGAAACGCCGCGTCATTTTAGATACGCCCCAGACACGCCCCTTTTAGAAAGCCCCGGGACTTACGCGCGTCCCGGGGCTCTGCGTGCGCCGGCGGCCTATGCAAAATAGGCGCGCCGGCGCGCCAGGGCCCTACGCGCGTAAATCCGGCCGGATTTACGCACGCAGGGCATTTAAAATCCGCCCCATTGTGTTTTATACATGCGCATGCTAAGGAGGAGGTCATTGTGACATACCATCCCCCCTACATACACACACACATTATCAAACAGTTATTTACAAACTCCCCCCTGCTTTTGGTAACCTACAGAAGCTATTTCTTTCATTTTCTGCACTGTTCATCATGAAGCATCAATGAAGTCTGGGCCAAGCTTGTCCCTACCTGCAAATTAGATAGTCAAAGTCATGACTACTTCTTGAAGATTTTCTAGACCAGGCAGCCTGACAGACATCTGTTGGAAGCATATATACTAACTGACTCTTTCTTGTAACACACATGGCAACTCCCAGGCCTCGGGAGCCAAAAAATGCTTTTATGTAAAGAAAACATCAATGATTGTGCGGAGGACATCATTCCTTGCACATGATACCTGAGGGAGCTTTTAGGATAGGTATTCATCACTGTGGCAATCCTGAGAAAGAAGCTTGTTTTTGGCTCATGAGGTCACCAGTTGACAACACCCTTTCCTGCCTAACTGCTATACACAGAGCTGATGATGAACAGTGGAACCGCACACCTGCCTTTCTACCTCTATCCACAAAGACAAACATGCGCAATCACCACAGATGCCACATCCTATAGGAGTGCCACTACGTTATGTTGGCCATATATTATGTCACAACATGACCTTTTCCTAACACCGCGTGGCAGCCACATGGAAAGCAAAGGGACTCAAGCCCGTATACTCCTCTAAGCTTGTGCCTCTGCTTGGAAGATGACGATGATGATAGTTTGTCGTCCCCCCTGGAGTCCAGAGCCATTGTCTTTTAAGGGTGGCCACATATAGTAACGGATGCTAGCAATCAGACCCAAACCACAACTCCGCAGATTTGTTCTGTACCAATAGAATGCAGGACTATATGCATATCCTAGAACTGCGGAGGCAAAGGTCTTTGTTAGGTCCTGATATTAGATTCTTTCTCTATGGCTGCCTGTTCCAAGAGACAGGTTTTTTTTTTTACATTTTCTTCCAATGAGCTTTCCAAACTTTTCATGTTGGTGACACACTTTTTAGACAAACATAATTTCACGACACAGTAATTTAGTCTACTAGCAAACCAGAGGTTAAAGGTTAAATGAACAAAATGTATTTCGACAATTTATGTATGTTTCCTTAAATATATACATACATTTTTGTGGATTACATAATGTTACACCCACACTGACCCTACCAGGCAGCTCCCATTCATTCTCACACCACTCCCTCCCCATCACCCAGGCATGCACACATTCATTCTCAAACACACACACACACACACACACACACACACACACAGAGACCCCCAAGCAGGCACTAATTCATTCTCACACACATACACCACATATAGGCAGTCACCTATTCTCACACAGATAAACCCCAGAAAGACACCCGTTCATTCTCATACACAGATATAGCCTCAGGTAGGCACCCATGCATTCACACATATACACCCCCAGGCAGACTCCTATTCATTCTCACACCGCTTCCTCCCCACCTCTCAGGCATGCACACATTCAAGACACCCATTCGTTCTCATACACAGATACAGCCTCAGGCACATGCACACATGCACACACTGAAGGCAGACCCCCCCTCTCTTTCATTTGCCAGCAATCTCAGCCTCTCTCATTCCTCTGCTACTGCTGTCACTGCTGCCATGTGGATATTTGGGGAGGTGCTGATTGCTGCTACTGGCACTGAAGCCCGTTCCTGCTGCCTCCTATTAGGAAAACAGAAAAAGCCAACTTGCTATAGATCCCTATCCCTACACAGAATCTCCACACTAGCAGAATACGTCAACTCAGTCACAGATGCAAAATACATACAGACCCTCACAAAAATACAGAATAAAGTAACCATAAACTAAAGTATTATTACAAACATTCAGACAAAAATTGAACTGTTAACCGCAACAGGCCAGACTATTATGCAGTGCAACAACGGAAAAACAGAAATATTACAATACCTGAAAAACATCAAAATCAGTAAATATAAAGGATCAATAGAAGTAAAACCATACTAATAAAAAGAATATTTCAAAACAGCTGACAAATAGAACATCATCTAATAATTGAAAACTCATATAAATTTTCCAGACCAATAAAATATTTCAAACACTATGCAATACTTAAAACTTAAAAAGGATAAAAAAATCCCTGGTTGTTCATACCTGGAATCTTTTGATTTCCAGATGCCCTGAGATTGTTGTGAATTAGCAGGGGAGAGGTGAGGGGCTGTTCCTCCCAGTCTCTCTCTCTCATATAAACACACATGCTCAATCATAGAACATTCTCTCACACACACAGACACAAACATGCTCTCACACACAGCAACACACACACACACATAATCTCACAGATACACACACATAGACATGCTCTCACAGATACACACGCAAACATGATCTCACAGATACACACACGGACATGCTGTCTCAGACATGCAGTCATACACAGTCATGCATGCTCTCACACACACACATGCACAAACACATGCACATGCTCTCACAGACAGATATGCTCTTTCACCCACACACATACCCTCACAGAGACATGCTCTCAATCATTCACTTCCTCCCCCCTCCCCAGTAGAAGTACAGCAGCAGCCTCCTCTTTCAGCCCCCATGGCAGAGGACCTCTTCATTTTTCTTAAGGCTGTGGGGGCTGATACTGCTCTCTTTTCTGCAGGGGGAGGGGGAGGGAGGTGACGCTGTTGATTTTCCTCTGGCCCTTTATGTCTCTTCCTGTGACAGCCCGGGGAATGCACTTGCGTGGAGGTGGAGGCTGAGGCGGGAGAGGTGTTACTGCTGCTTCTTGGACGCTGCGCGAACTTGGAGCCAATGCTTGCAATGGCCAGCGCTCTTCTTTTTCCTGCATGGCCTCTTCTTTTTCCCGCCCACGCGAACCCACCACTTCCTCTTCCGGGCCGTGCGGACAGGAAGACGGAGAATTCATGCCAGCGCCACCCCCAGACTGGTGGCACACCGGCCCTGCATGCAGGTCCTCTTCAGCAGCCCCGCAGATCTCTCTTCAAGCCGTGGCAGGATGGGACAGGCACAGCAGAATGAGCTGTGATGCAGCCCACAGGCCTCACTTCAAGCGCAGCCTCATCGGTTCTACTGCGACTTTGTAGATCTTTTTTTTGGGCCACAGAAACCCTTCTTATTTTCTTTGGTGGGAATCCTTGTTTAAAAAAAACCAAAACAAAAAACATGTGATGGGAGTGACCGGCCCACCAGGGGAAGCCCGATCCCCCAATAGGCCAGTCATCCCCTGTCCTCCTCCTTCCTGCCCACGCGGCTCCAGCAATGTTTTTCTTCTGGGGCTGCGCAGGCAGGAAGGAGGAGGAGGAGTGAACGTGACCCCTTTCTGCGGGCCGTGGTGAGGTAAGCTCCACCACGGCCCCGCCGATCTTCCTGCTGTAGTTCCCTGCTGCGACACACCTTCAGACTGCAGGCGACACACTAATGTGTTGCGACACACACTTTTCAAAGCTCTTAGCCTTTGGTTCAATGAGCAGAACCATTTTTTATGGCACAAATGGGTGCCATTATTATCCAAAACAAAATAAATGATGGCCTATACAGCAGCTAATGACATACTTTCATGATATTGCCTAATTAGGCCTAGGAGATTTCTGTTACATGCTGACCCTGACAGAGGAATGTTCACAAAAAGAAATATGCACATGTGAGAAGCAACAACCACTCATCTGTACTGTCTTCCATGCATTGGCAGGAAATAGATGATGACTACCAGGCAAAGTAGCGTTGTATGACACTTTGCAAAGTTGGCTGTCAGCTCTTGTGCTCTGCCCAGGATGTGCAGGAGGACATCCTGGGTCCTCAAGTAGATCTGGAACAAGGTCAACTGGGATGCCATAGCGCTGAGCAAGATTATGAAATACGCAGCAGACAAGCACTATCTCTGCTACTCTGTCTGGGCCATACATTAAAACTCCCCTCATTTTGTCCAAACAGCAAAATCAACGTTTTAAAACTCCAAAGGTCCATTCTATGACATGATGGGTGGAACATAAGGCCTCATTGTACCTCCTCTCTGCTGGAGTGTGTTAGAAACCAGGTCCTACAGCCATATCCTGAATCTCCTGTGGCAAAGAGATTTATTTATTTATTTATTTATTTATTTTTGGGTTTTTATATACCGGAAGTTCCTGTATACAATACATATCACTCCGGTTCACAAATAACAGAGATAACTGTCGCCGGGGAGGCGGTTTACATAGAACATATCGAATAAAATGAACAGATAATCTATAATAAAGTACAATCTAATTTGAAACAACTGAAATCAACTTAGAAAATAACTTGGAACATATAACTGGCGCAAGATGAACATTACTTTATTGCTGTAAGACAAGGCTGGATGTTTGTTCTTCTTGCTTTTAGCTCTCTGGGAAAGCTTGATGGAAGAGCCAAGTCTTGAGTTTCACCTTGAAAGTACTATGGCACGGTTCAAGGCGGAGGTCCGGTGGTAGTGAATTCCAGAGAGACGGGCCCACTGTGGATAGAGCACGTTTCCTCAGGGAAGATTTTGCAGGTTGGGTGATCATTCTGTTCTGGTATGCCTTTCTGGTTGGTTTGTTAAAAGAGTGTAGTTGAAGCTGGAAAGTTAAGTTGAGTGGGGAGATGTTATGAAGTGCCTTGTGAATCATCATGCAGGTCTTGAACTGAATCCTATATTTGATGGGGAGCCAGTGGAGATGCTGGAGGATCGGGGTGATATGGTCCCTTTTTTTGGCATTGGTAAGGATTCTTGCAGTGGCATTCAGTACCATCTGGAGTGGTTTGGTAGTGTATGCTGGAAGGCCCTGCAGGAGTGAATTACAGTAATCTAATTTAGTGAGAATGATGGCTTGGAGTACTGTGCGGAAATCCCTGTAGAGTAGAAGGGGCTTTAGTTTCTTCAGCACTTGTAATTTAAAGAAGCATTCTTTTGTAGTGTTATTTATGAATTTGTTGAGGCTGAGTCTGTTGTCTAGTAGTACTCCCAGATCTCTGACTTGGGGTGCGGTGGAGTATCCTGAGGCGTCTGGAGAGTTGCTGGATGTTGGCGGGGCAGATTGATCCGGTGCTATTATGAGGATTTCCGTTTTTTTGGTGTTTAGTATGAGGTTAAGGCTGGTTAGAAGATCGTTGATGGATGAGAGGCATTTTTTCCAGTAGGCCATGGTTTTGTGTATGGTCTCCGTGATAGGGATGAGAATTTGTATGTCATCCGCGTATAGGAAATGGGTGAGTTTGAGGTTAGAAAGTAGATGACAGAGTGGGAGAAGGTAAATGTTGAAGAGGGTGGGGGAGAGTGATGATCCTTGTGGTACCCCCATCTTGGCTTGGATGGGGTGAGATTCCTTGTTGTTTATCTTAACTTTGTATGATCTGTTCTCTAAGAAGGATTTAAACCAGTTGAAAGCTGCTCCTGTGATGCCGATGTTTGTAAGTTGTTGTAGTAGGCAAGGGTGGTTCACGGTGTCGAAAGCTGAGGAAAGATCCAGAAGCGCGAGGAGACAAGGTTGGCCTTTTTCGAGATTGAAGATAATGGTGTCCGTTAGTGTGGCTAATAAAGATTCGGTGCTCTTTTTCTTTCGGAATCCATATTGGTTATTGGTGAGGATATTGTTGTCGTCAAGGAATTCAGAAAGTTGTCTGTTGACAATTTTCTCCATAATTTTAGCTAGCATGGGGAGGTTAGCTATAGGTCTGTAGTTAGCCGGATCTGTAGTGGGAAGGTTGGGTTTTTTGAGGAGGGGTTTGAGCAGTGCTAACTTGAGGTGGTCAGGAACTTGGCCTTGGGCGAGGGAGCAGTTAATGATATCGGCAACTGGTTTGGCAATGGTGTCATGGATTGAACTCAGCAGGTTTGATGGTATATGGTCTAAGGGGTGAGAGGACGGTTAATGGCTAATGGTTAATGGTTAATGGATAATGAGATAATGGCTGTGTAACTCAGAACACTGTAACTTTGTTTTTGACTGCCAACCCACTGCATCCTATAACTGAGTAGAAGCTAAGCTATAGCTTGACATGAGCGTGCAAAGGCTATGTCCTAACAGGAAGTCCATGCAGCCTTTCACAGTTACCCAACATGTCCACTATGGCACTTTGTTATGCTGTGTCTGATCATCATGAATGTAGACCTGCATCTGGGGTTGTTACACAATTTTTACAGGTGACTCCAAAACCAAAAACAAAAAAATAATCTCTAACAGTGCAGAAGTAAATCACAGCTACCACACACGTCATTGCAGAAAGATACCAACATCGTGGTACGACTCTTCATGCCCCTGCCTGTTCTGCAGTATGTGTTCCACAGAAACACTTTTGTGAGACATTACACAGTGCTGAGAATTGGCCCTAAATGCACATAGTGTAGATCCCCAAGCTTCGTTTGAACCCATGTACCCCTTTGATGGTAAAGGGAGGAAGTGTTGAAAGTGGCAAAACATTGCCTGACATCCTGGCTCCCAGAGCACAAGCGCTGCAGACTGCATACTGATATGGGCATCGTTAGGTGATGGCTTTTGTTGGTTTCAGTCTGTTGATGTAGTTAAAATAGAGCACTCCTGACCAGTTAGTCCCCGCACTGTGAACCCTAATAGGTTTTTGTTCACAAGTGACATTTCAACAGCGACAAGAGAGAGGAACAATAATAATTTTTTTCAATAATAAAAGAGGATTTTAAAAGCCGCTTGTTTTTATAGGCCTTCAGACAGCTAGAAAAAGTGTAGTGCTTGGTGACACACTGTCCTTACTGTAAACTGTGTTCCATGCACATGATACATTAGTAGGCCTGTACAGCATGGCAAGAAAGACCTGGGCCCTGCCACTCTTGCTTCTTTAAGTAGATGAGCAAGACAGTTCTGATCAAGCTTGTGCATTCAGATACCCGACAGGGCTCCATGTGACTGCTAACTCATAATTCAAGAGGGATGACAGAAAGTAGAACGCTCTTACCTATTAGCCAACTGTCACCATAGAGGCCGCTTTCAAATTATTCCAACCATCCAGATTGGCTAAGTATAAAGGAATCACGTGCAGATCCCAAGAACCTGGCCACTACATTAAGGATGCACATTTGAGCACCAACTTCAATATTAGAATTAACACATAGGTCTTCGTGAGCAATTTTAGCTTTAAAGGTTTGTCTCCATGAAATGTAAGAACACATTAAGAATTTATATTGTATTTCTTTTAAGATAACATTTTCTGTCAAAGTTGTGATGTGCTCTAAGCACTTTGTAAATTGATCGATAGTTCAAGAGATATCTATCTCAGCTTTACATTTGTTCAATAAAATGTTAAAATCACAGGGCAGGCTCATTTGTGATAATGATAGTTGACATAATGAGATTGTGGGTCTCCTAGAATCACTCATTTGGAGACATTCATCAATAGTATCTTTCATAGTGCTACACAAACAGCCCTTGTCCAAGGAATGTTTGCAATGCCTGAATTGGAGATATGCATAAAAATTTCTGTTGCTTAGGGCAACCTCATGCTTGATATCCTGAAAAGTTCTGTCTGCTAACAGTATGATAGATCACATTTAACCCTTTGGTATCCCAAATCCCAAATACTTTATATTGATCTTCTGGAGTAAAGTCTAAGTTACCTCTAAGGTGTAGGAATGGAGAATTATCAGAGCTATACTTCAACCTTGGGCAAACCAGTTTCCATGTTCTTAAGGAAAGGACGAGAGAGTTTTCTTTCATAATCAGAAGCAACCTGGCGGGTTTTGCATGTAATACAAAATGTACATCTAGGGCAGGGGTCAGGAACCTTTTTGGCTGAGAGAGCCATAAACGCCACATATTTTAAAATGTAATTCCATGAGAGCCATACAATATGTTTAAAACTAAATACAAGTAAATGTGTGCATTTTATGTAAGATCCCACTTTTAATGTACAATAAGTCTCTGAAAATATTACACCAGGCCTTAAGACACCAATACATCTCCTATTAGGAAAACGGACCAAGTCAGGCTGCTATAGAGTCCTACACAGAAACAAC
Source organism: Rhinatrema bivittatum (assembly GCF_901001135.1). NCBI lineage: Eukaryota > Metazoa > Chordata > Amphibia > Gymnophiona > Rhinatrematidae > Rhinatrema > Rhinatrema bivittatum. The sequence goes on from NC_042617.1 coordinate 537,765,262, forward strand.
ACGCCAGCAGAAAACCTCACCTGAATCACGTGCTGTCCCTCACCTAACATAGAATAAAGAGACCAAAACGCATAACAAGAAGCATGCAGAAAAAACTGAATTGGAAACTGCAACAAGCCAGAGTCTCTGTATGCAGTGTAACAAAGGAAAAAAGAAACATCACCCATCCTTATAAAACAAATCAAGAAATATAAAATCATCAGCAGTAAAACTGTACTAACAAAAAGAACATATTTCGAAACAGCTGATGAGAGGAATATCCAATAATTAAAACTCATATAAAACATTTCCAGATACCAACAAAATATTTCAAAATAGCAGACACAAAGATCCAGTAATGAAAAATAATAAGGATACAAAAATTTTTTTGCTCTGCATACCTGGGAACGTTTGATATCCAGGTGTCCTGAGATTGTTCTGAATTAGCAGGAGGTGGGGTGGTTTGCTTGGAACTTTCTCCTCTCTCAGTCACATACCAGCGCTCTCTCTCACACTGGCTCTCAATGACACACCTATACACACATGCTCTCAGTACTCACATATACACATGTTTTTTCTCACTCACTTATATAGGCTCTTAATTACACATTTACACACATGCTGTCTATCTTTTCACGCTTACACACACACACAGGCTTTCAATCACATAAATACATGCTGTCTTTTTCTCTCACACACAGACTCTCATTCACATGCTTACAAACATGTCCTCTCTTTCTCTCATTTACACACAGGCTCTCAATCACATACTCACATGCTCCCTCACCTAAATCAGCTCTCAATCACACACAGACACACATGGTCTCTCTCTCTCATTTAAACACAGGCTCTCAATCACATACTCACATGCTCCATCACCTAAACCAGCTGTCAATCAGACACAGACACACATGATCTCTCTCTTACTTATACACACAGGCTCTTAATCATACATACACATGATTTCTCTCACACACAAAGGATCTCAATCATACACACATACTCTTTCACACAAACTTACACATACAGGTTCCCAATGGTAAACTTACATTCATGCTCTCTCTCTCACAGGCAGGCTCTCAATCACAGACATACTCTCTTTCACATACACAGGCTCTCAATCATTCACATACATGCAATCTCACTCACACACACAGGATCTCAAACACACACGCTTGCTCGCTCATTCACTCTCTCTCTCCCCCACCCCCACCCCAGGAACTCGCGGCAGCAGCAGCCTCCTCCCAACACTAACCTCCTTCATTTTCAGCCCTCGCGGAGGCGGAGTCCCATCGGCCGCGGTTGAAACTCCGGTGCTGAGCGGCACGCCGGTGCCGCTCAGCACCGGCGTGCTCTCTTCTTCCCGCGGCCCGGAAGAGGAAGTGGTGAGCATCGGGTGCCTGCACGGGAAGACTCCCGCGCAGGCACCCGATGACTCCAGCGCTGGCACCCGGCTGACTCCAGTCGTGCCGCTGCCGGCGTGCTCTCTCCTCCTCCTCCCCCCCCCCCGCGGCCCGGAAGAGGAAGTGGAGAGCATCGGGTGCCTGCGCGGGAAGAAGAGACCACACTAGCGTGGTCTCTTCTTCCGCGCAGGCACCCGATGCCCACCACTTCCTCTTCCGGGCCGCGGGGGGGGGGGAGGAGGAGAAGAGAGCACGCCGGTGCCGCTGACTCCAGCTGTCCCGCCGCGTTCCGCCCGGGCTGACAGCATTTTAAGCCCGGGCGGCGGAGGACCGGGGAGCAGCTGGGTCAGCGGGGAACCGCGAAGTGTGGCGACACTTGTCTGCGAGCCAGATGCAGCCCTCAAAAGAGCCATATCTGGCTCGCGAGCCATGGGTTCCCGACCCCTGATCTAGGGGATCCATTAAAAGCCTTTCAAGAACTAGTGAGATACAGTGAGTATTGTATAGTCAGTCACTTAAATGCCACAAAATGCAGACTATATAATATAGCCAAATATCTGGGAGCACTAATCCTCCCAGCTCTCAAGTATGCATCATAGTACTTAACAGCAAACATGCCCCTAAATGCATTAAGCCATGATCTTTTTTGTGGGAGAGGGTCCGACTATTGCAGGGGGTGTCACTGCGATAATATAATTCAACATAGCCCATAATTCAACATAGCCTAGTTGAATTATGGCATGTGCAGCTGCAACCAGGGTAACCCCAGAATGATAGGGTGCATGGCCTTCTCTAACACAAAGAAGGAAATTGACTCTGTATGGAGGGCTCCGGTGCGGACGGATACCGATTTGGTACAACAGGTAACTTCACCCGGTAACGGCTCTCCATGTATAGACGATAAGAGTAGTAAAGTCTTCAAAGTGGTGAGGGGAATCCTCAAATGTTTCTCAAATGTTCCACTAATCGTCATAGAATAAAATTACCTCCTGCCCCTGAGTCCACAAGGGCAAAGGTCTGAATTCCAAAGGTCCGCAGATCAGAGAGACAGGGAGAGAGCTTGGAGGAGAGGGCGAAGTAAGGCCTAGGGATGTGCAGAGGGATGCCATACATTGCATTTGGGATTCAGATTCATCGGGGGGAGGGGCAGATACGTTGCATTCGGCTGTATGGTGCCCCGATACGTTAATACGTCAATTTCTATTCGTTCCCCTGATAAAATTAAATTAACTACAACCCCCCCCCCCCACTCTCCTGACTCCCCCAAGACTTACCAAAACTCCCTGGTGGTCCAGCGGGGGGTCCGGGAGCCATCACCTGCACTCACACCCTTGGTGCCAGTTTCAAAATGGCACCGATAGCCTTTGACCTACTATGTCACAGGGGCTACCGGTGCCATTGGTCAGCCCCTGTCACATGGCCATCGGCGCCATCTTGTGCTCCTACCATGTGACAGGGGCTGACCAATGGCACCAGTAGCCCCTGTGACATAGTATGGGCAAAGGCTATCGGCACCATTTTGATTACTGGCAGCCGACGGTCCGAGTGCAGGAGGTCGCTCCCGGGCCCCCACTGGAGTCATCCTCGAAGGAGAGAGGCTGTGGTTTGGGTGGAATCCTGATGGCCATGTCAGCACCACTGGTTTTAAGAGTGACACATGGAAAGTGTTGTGAATTTTAAGGGAGGATGGGAGTTGAAGCTGGTAAAACACCAAGCCTACACGGAGTATCGGAAATGGACCGATGAAGCAGGGAGCAAGGCACATGGACGGTAGTTTCAAGTGGATAAACCGCGTACTCAACCATACTTTCTGGCCGGGTCGAAGAGATGGGCTAGGTCTTTGGTGGAGATCCGAAAATGTTTTTGCCGCCTGGCTCGCTTTGAGCAAAGTTCATTGTGTGATGGACTAAAAGCGATGTAGTTTCCTGGCGGACAGCTGGGCGGCCGGTGAAGGGATGGTCACGGGAATGGGCAGAGGAGGGAGGGGTTGCTTGCCATATACCACTTGGAAGGGTGAAGAGCCAGTGGCGGCCGATGGATGGGAATTGAGGGCGAATTCGGCCCAGGTCAATAGATCCGCCCAATCATCTTGCTTCTTATTCACGTATATCTGTAGAAATTGTTTGAGGGTCCAGTTCGTTCTTTCCGCTTGATCGTTGACATTTTAAGAATATTTTTTTTAAAAAGATAGAATTTTGGGACTATTTTTATATTTCTAAATTAAAACTCTTTAATAAACTATGTAGATTTGCATTGGCATCTGTTCTCTTGTTTGTCTATGCATTGGGGTAATATTGGTGATAATAAGGTAGATTTGAAAGGATTGATAAAATGAGGAGTTTGATTTTTAATATTGTTATTATGTGCATGTTTTGTTTCACATGTACAAATACAAAAACTGAAAGCTGCTAGTGAATGGGTACCATGTTGTATTGCAATACCCAAGAAGCAAAACACAAGGTTAAAAAATAGAGACAGGAAGTAGAAAATAGTGAAATAAATATAACAGCACCAAGGTGGCATCAACCTAATCTGTAACACATTGATTCTGGTCATTGTATTATGTTGTTCTGATGATTTTGTTGGGCAGGTTGTTTCTGGTATAGTGGTATATAAATAATAAATAAAATGAAAATGAAATGGACTGGGCTGATGCTAGCTTCTACTTTCCCTCCAAAGAAAGAAGGAATAGTTGCTGCAGACTCTGATCAGGTATGCCTCTCCTTATTCATTCCATCAGTTGCCAACAGCCTGGCTAGAACCTGACATTTAGGGGCTTCACATCTTGTGCTGTACTCAGTCTCTCCAAATATGTAAAGCTTAGGATGAAGGTAGGCCTGGTCAGCTAGCTTGGCTATGCCAAAGTTCCAGTTTCAGAGGGTTATGAAAAAGGGGATAGCTGCCATACTGCTGGACCAAGTAATGCAATTGCTGTGATAGTCTACTTGAATACATGGAAATAAAGACTAGGGATGTGAATCGTGTGCCATATCGTCTTAACGATTGAAATCGTGTGGCAGGAGAAGAAAATCGTGTTTGGCATGATTATTTCGTTGAAAAATCGTTAAAAATAGTTTTTTCCGATTAGTGCGCACTAACGGGAGTTAGTGCGCTAACTCCCGTTAGTGCGCACTAACACGATTTAACGATTTTTAACGATAAATCGTTAGAATTTCTATTGTATTGTGTTCTATAACGATTTAAGACGATATTAAAATTATCGGACGATAATTTTAATCGTTGAAAAACGATTCACATCCCTAATAAAGACTAACAAAGAAAATAAATAAGGTGATACCTTATTATTGGACTAACTTAATACATTCCTTGACTATTCTTTGGGAGCTCCTTTGGGAACTCCTTCAAGTTAAGACTAGAATTACCAAAAAATGACAGTGCAAGAAAACACAAGTGAATTACAAAAGGTTTTCCTGAAATAGTGTGAAGGGGAAAGGGGGAGGCATTTATAGATGATTAGAAGATGACAGGCAGAATAATTTTATGGCTTATAATGGGTTAAGAAACCTAGATCTTTGGGACCGCTTTTGCTAGTTCCAGTGTCTGATCATTTCAACTTTAAAAAATCTTACGTTCCTGGATTGTTTAACATATTTGCTTAATCATCCTGATCATAAGATCACTGATGAAGTGGGATGGTTTTGATAAATTCTCCCCCCAGCAGATGTCATTTTGGTCAGCTCAGTGGTGTTTGATTATGTGTCGGTATGAGTTGATTCTTGCATTTAACATCTGGCCATTATCACCACTGTAGCATAATTCTTCACATTTTCTGCATTGAATATATAACCCCTGTTCCAGTTTATGAGCCAAGAGGGCAGGGGCTCACAAGGTTCCCGGGGCCAGTTCTCAACTTCTCTCCCAGGACAAGGTTCCTTTCCAGTAAAGGGAAGGAATAGATACTCCAAGGCCCAAAGTGGCAGGAGTAACTGTCAAATTTACTCTCCTCTTTAAGGTATTTGAGTACCAACAAAATGGATGCTCAGGTTGATTGTCCAAAATAATTCTTTACTTCAAAATGTTCTTAAATGGCAAATTTGTTACGGAACGTGGATCCTTGGGCCAAGGGGAAGTTGGTACTTGGTCCAGCAGTATGGCAGCTATCCCCGTTGGCAGGCGAGGCTAATGGGAAGCCTGAGACCCCATTGACGCTTCACCACTACCAGCCCACATTCCCCTGAGGTCGAGCCCTTGGGTACCGGGGCCGGCTGGACTTACATGAAGCCTCAGGAAACAGAGTCTGGGTGCAGGTGTAGCTCTTAGCAGGCAAGGATAAGTAGAAGGCAGGAGCTGGCAAGACAAGGCAGATGTTGTGGTTGGAGGTCGAGTACAAGCAGAGGTCTTGACAGGCAGCGTATCTCGGAGGTCAGGTACAAGAAGAGCTCTTGGCAGGCAGCATATCTCGGAGGTCAGGTACAAGCAGAGGTCAAGCCGGTCAGAAGTAAGAATACTGGAACAGGACTATCAGGAACACCGTGGTCAATCCAGGCCTATTGTGACATGTTCATGTGTTTCTCTGTACTCTCTCTCTCTTTGTTTTACAATTTGGATAAGAGACTTGTGAGACTTCTTTTGACCCTTTGAGTCCTCTCCATGTTTGCACTGCCTACCCCTTGGAGGTTGGTGTACCAGACAACATTTTTGTTAATGTAGGTGTGCCTGGGACTTGAAAAGTTTGTGAAACACTGATATACATGTTGTTGTTAAGTTTCTGAGAGAGATAGTATGTGCGTGTGCTGATACTGAAAAACAAAAGTTCCCAGGTATAAAGTGTATATCTTTATCCTTATTAGCTTTAATTATCGGGTGTTATTTCATGTGTCTTCTGTTTAGAAATATTTTGTTGGTATTTGGGAAATCTTTACACATTTTTATTTGAATTTTTGAATGAGCATTGTAACTGTAAGTTGCTTTGAATTCTCTTGGTGGAAAAGGGTGTCACAAATATGTAACCTCCCCTCTTGATCTGAGAGTCCCTAAGGCAGGGGTCATAGCAAATCCCAGGGCCAATCTCACTATCCCAACCTCTAATCTTCCTCTTATTCATCAGATTTTGGATCTTGGGTGCTGGGTTTACACTGGCAGGAAGTAAGACTAAGCTTCCAGAGCTCTAGGTGGTAAGGGTGGGTGTCTCACAGTCTCTTAAGTTCCCCATTCCTCACTTCCACTATCCCAAATGGTACTCACTTAGGCCTAGATGTATGAAATTGCTAAATTTATCGCTGGAATCTCATGCGTTATTGGCTGCGATAAAAGAGGCATAGTTATGCCAATTTCAGTGATTCTACATAGCATCAGTAAAAATCGTAATCTGTGAAACTTTTTTGCGTTGCAGGGTGCAGTATCGCAATGTGGGACACATAAGTGCATCGTGTATACAAAACAGGAGATACGTGTAGAATTTGAACTGGTACATGCACAACGGGTTTTCTAAGGCACCTGAGTAAGCGCGTATCTCCTGCTATGCGCACAAGTGAAAATTTACAAAAAGGGGCGGGGCATAGGCAGGTGGGTGAGGCCAATAGATGTGTGCGAATAAACTTATGCTCACAGCTACATACCGGGGTTCCCTAACTCATAATTGTACTACTACTACTACAGATGGCATGTAGGTCCAAAAAGCAAAAAACTCTAGGCTAGTCAGTGGGCTCTTATGGGTTGGGGCTAACAGGGGAAAGGAAGACCAATAAACTAAGGAGGTTTGGAAGTCCTATCTCTAGCCTGGGTGAACTGGGAACAACTTTGTGAAACTGGCAATGGCATTTGGCACGTGGCTCTTTTAGTGTAAATCTTTGTTTTAACCTTAGTTACCAAATAATCAAGTCTTCAGAGTGCATTGTCTCTTATGTAATCCAAAGGCCAATCTGAAAAACCATCAAAAAATGGCCAGTTTCACCTTCTTCTTTCCTCTCAACCCCCTCTTGAAGCCCTGAAGAAATCCTTGTGATCCCCCCCCCCCCCCCCCACTTACAAGATGGAAGTGGGATTTGGGCGCACATCTGCGCGTCCATTACAAAGAAACCGCAATGGGTGTGCATGCGTCAAGGAGGGCATTTCACAACATGTGCGCACGCCTGTGAGCACACTTTGTAAAATGCGCATATGCAAGGGCGGAACTTCCTGTTCTTTGTAGGCCTGCTGCATCACGACGCCTCCAGCCCAATTTTACCACTTGGGATGCTTGGCATTCTGTGTGGTGAAATTGCTTGGCATCCCTAGGGGTAGCCAATGAAGATCGCCTCTTTCCACAAGCTGGTGTGAGGTGCAATCTACAACAGAGCATGAAGGCCTGGGAGGAGCCAATTTTAAATCAAGTAGCCTCCCACACATGTGGGGTAAGTACTGATTGGGAGGGGCCAGTAGGGTGCCTGAATTGTCCTAATTATAGCATCTGAATAAATATGTTTGCCTGTATAATGTTATATATATATATATAATTATGTTATACGACAACATAGGAGCTTACATGTGCACATGGTATAGCATAGGCTGAAAGCACATACATGTGCGCCCTATTTGTAATGTGCACACACATAACCCGTTTCCATCCCGTAAGTGGGCCAGTAAACTGGCCAGTATCTCAGTACTAGTACACTTCCCCCTAACATAGAATATTTAGGAAGACAGGGCAGGGAAAAAAAAAGATGTTTTTTGGTCCAGCAGGGCTGTATAGGTGTGGGTGAGAAAAGCTCTCATATTCACAATTGCAATATTAGCTGCCATTATAGTCGTGACCCGTGATAACAATGGCTATCTCATGAAAGAAAACTTTTTCCCCCTCTACTACACCAAAAAAAGGTGTTCTTATTTCCAACATTACATCCCACTTTAGTGTGTGATAAATTTTCTCTAGAGGCGATAGGAGTCCCTCATTTGCATAAAAAATGAGCTTTGGCACACTCATTATAAAATTTGCATGCAAAAGCGCAACGTGATAAAGATCACTCATTTATCGCGTGTTAGACCCCTTTTATTGCTCGTTGAGGCCCTAACGCAACTTGATGAATGACCTTGTCTGGTAGCTTTCTTCATTGCACTTCTCAAACAGGAATGAAAGAATCAGGCAGCAGGATGGGAGTGGGGTTCAACAAAATGTTTACTGCAACTTAAAAAATAATATCCAGGCAAGAATAGGAAACATCATCAACATAAAGAAAAGAAAGATAACTCCCAGTATTAAAGTCTCTTTATCCATCTCCAAACTTGAATCAGTGATTGAAAAGAAAAAATAGTCCTTCAAAAAATGGGGTAGGAAGGTGAAAAACCAAAAGCTTTCCTCCTCTCAAAAATAGGAAAAACACAATCAAATTTCTTCTACCTAATAAATCTCTTTTTGAGCACTGCAAGTCCACTTGTCTGGTAGACAGACAAGCTGTCTTAATCCTGCTCCTTCCAAGAAGGGAGGCTTCCCTTCCAGGCTGAACAGGTCACAAAAATAATAGGCCAAACTCTCTATAAGATCAAAAATCTCTTCTTTGCTTCTCTCCAAACAGGAAAATTCCTTCTGGTCCGTGAGGGGACAAAAATAGGATTTCTCCCTATTTTAGTGTAAATCTGTTATCCCACTTTTAGACCATAGGGCCAATGGACTCACCAGCAACCAAATGCCAATTCTCTCAAAATCAAAACTACAGCCAAGCATCTCTTGAGCATGTGCAACCCAATTTATAAAGTGGAACTCAGCCAATTACTGTACAAGGGCAAGAGAAACTCCTTGGAATGGTATAAAAAAGCTGACCACATCCCCAAATGTTGATCTGTGAGTAAGGAAATGTAGTGCTTCTTGCAGATGAAATGATGATGATGTCAGAGACTGAGTGTGTGTGTATAATCTTTTTGTGTCTGAGAGAAAGGGTGAGTATGCCAATAAATTTCCACAATCTGAAAATCTGTCTGGTAATAGAAAGAGTATGTGGCAGTGTGGATGTCTCATTTCTTGGCAACTGGTTCATGAGTTGATTGGTTGGAAGAGGCTTTAACACCAGGCAAGGAATCCAGGATGTAACCAAACTGTGGAGGACCCAACCAATTATGACTTAATGGAGAACTGCAGCTCAGTTTGCTCACCCTTAGTCTGAGTTGTGCTTGTCAATGCTTCTAGGTCAGGGGTGGGCAATTCTGGTCCTCGAGGGCCACAAACCAGTCTGGTTTTCAGGATATCCCTAATGAATATGCATGAGAGAGATTTGCATGCACTCTGCCTCAGTTGTATGCAAATCTATGTCATGCATATTCATTAGGATATCCTAAAACCTCGACAGGTTTGTGGCCCTCGAGGACTGGAATTGCCCACCCCTGTTCTAGGTGGTGAGCCCTTGGACCACTGTTGAGTTGGTGAAGCCTAGTACATTCAATCTCCTGGGAAACAGGATGCCTCAGATTCTGTTGCATTTGGCTGGTCGCAGGACCGCCCCGCGACCGGCCACTCTTACCTACAGCCCCGGGTTGCAGGGGGCCCACCAGTCAAAGACACAGCCAGCCACAGCAGAGGCCTGACATACCATGCTAGGAATGCCGTTCAGTTGAGAGGGGTGTCCCTAGGTGCATATGTGCGCGATTTAGGCACCTTTAAAGGGCCCGTGGTGAGAAATCTTCCACAGTGCCCCGGATGACATCACAGGCCTCTTCCTATATAAGGCCTGCTCTGCCCTGCCTCAGACACCTTGGCAATAGGTGGAACTCCTCGGAATAGCTGTTTGCCATGTCGTTCCTTGTTCCTGATCCTGCTTCTGTTCCAGTGCCTTGTCTTCATGTTCCTAGTCCCTTCCTGCTTCTTTGGAGTTCCTGTGTTCTTGTCTGGTGGTCCCTCATCTGTCTTTGGTGTCTTCCTGCTGTTCTGCCTTGCCTTCCTTCCCCCAGATTGACTCCTCGGCTTGACCTCAGCTTGGACCCTGGCTTCATCTTCGTTTGGACTCCTGGATTGACTTTGGACCTCTTCTCGACCATGTTGGAGTTCTGCCTGCCTTGTGATCTCTGCTTGTTTTTCATCTTGCTGACCACTGCCCACCCTGACCTTGGCCTGCTCTCATCTCTGCTGTCTGTCCCAACCACTGCTTGGACTGACTTTGTTCTCTTCCCACTGGCTAACTATCTCTTCTGCGATAGATTCATCTCTGCACAGAGGCCCATGCCTAAGTCCAGTCAACCCCAGCACCCGAGGGCTCAACCTAAGGGGAATTTGTATTGGTGATGTTCCTGTTGGGCATTTGCTCCAACCAGCTTGGTGGGGACCTGCAGGGCTCCTCCCTGTGGGTGGTGTCAACCTCACTTTGATCTAAGGGTCCACTTCCGCAATAGATTCAAGAAGAGTTGTGTGTGATGACCCTTTGGGATTATCACTATATGGCCCTAAACTTGAACCATTTGAGCTAGGATAGGAGAGATAGTGGAGGAAGAAGTGCACCATTCAGAACAGCTCCTCCACTGAGGTTGCTGGAATGGCCAACACCTTTATTAAAGCATCCTATGTGCCATTTTGAGTTAGCAGTTATGAGAGGTAGGGGTGTTTTTCCTGAGTTAAGAGTTTTGTTTCCCCTGCTTGGATATTGCGTTTTACAGCTCAGATCAATATCCTGGTAGGAAGGGGATGGGTATCCTTTGATACTGGTTCCAGGAGTTTGGATTGAAGACATTCAGACTTGTATTTCTTTTAGGCCTCTTTCCTATGAGAGCCCTGATACCCTGGCTGGAGCATTTCGCAGTGTCCAATGGTTAGATTCCACTGCTCTCTAGCTCACACTAAGTGGGCTGGATTAAAGATGACCCACTGCAAGAGGATTCAGGATTTTCTTATTTTTTAAGTTTTGCCTTGAGTTAATGGGGTGGAAGTTTGCAGCCACCCTTCCTACTCTAAAAAGGGAACAACTTGAGAAAGCTGTCGTGTTTCCTGCTATCTGGACATTTCCGAAGAAAGACCCATCTTTGTCATCAGAAGAGAACTATAAGTAAGAATTTTGGCTACTTTTGGTGGCTCACAACAGAGTTTTACCCTGGGGAGAGGAGGTAAAGTAGTAAACTTGGCTATTTAAACAGGCCTATACATAATAGCACCTCCCGCCTATTTTCCCCCTAAAACATCCTATCCTCCCCCAAAGGAACCTTGAAACCTAAGCGAATTAACAATCAGTTAACTTTTGAACATAGTTTAATTACAGTCTTGTGTAAATAGTTAATCAATCTATCTTTCTGATCGCTCTACTCTAGTCCTTCGGGACCCTTTCACGCCCTCTACTCTCCCAACTTGTTCCTTCATCCCCCTGTTTCATGTAACTTTATTTTTCTCTTTCCAAATTTCATGTGTTATTATTAACCCTGTTATTTGTAAATCGATGTGATATGCAAATGAATGTCGGTATATAAAGATATAAAATAAAATAAATAAATAAATGTTTGTGCAAAGACTGGAATCCTTTTTGTCATTGGTATTTTTGGAAGGATTTTTCTGCCCAGCTAAGGATAATCTGACCAACTGGAGCCTTACTTTTCCAAGCCCTGGAGGGACATTTGCACAGATAAAATTGGAGAAATGTAAATTTCACCGTTTCATGCCAAGGTCTGATGCAAAAGTGCCATTTCTACTACTTAAGAATTCTGGCAATAAAGATTTCATTTGGACACTCACTCTGAAATCCAGTGTATTTGTTGGCACTCACGTCCTCTAAGGCTGAACGAGATCTGTTAATTTCCTCCCCTGAGGGCAACAGCTATAGAGTCGCCCCAGCCATCTTGAGCCTTGGAGGATTTATTCCTCCCCCCCCCCCCCCCCCCCATTGGAAAGAACCGCGTCACAGGGCCTGGGACTGTGTTGGAGTGGGAGAAAGTTACATGATTGGCCCTAGGACCCTTGTATGCCTAAGTTCTCCTGGCCTCTAAACTGGAAGGGGGTTACATGTGAGAACTGAGGAGTCTGTATTTCAGTCCCCTCATAAGGGTCTTGGAAGAGGGACACCAGACAGTGGTTGGAGCCTTTTTTTTTTTGTTGTTTTTCTCTTGATTCCTCATTTACTCTCTGTCACAAGCTCTTTCTCAGCTGGCTGAGAGAGTCAAGATTTCTGGAAAAAAACTTAGGAACTGTGACTGAAGGGAGATGATTGTGCCCTCATCTATCAGCATATTACTTTCCCCGTTATAACTTCTCTAGTTTGTACACTCAAAATTCTTGGTCCCTAGGACTTCTAGCTCCCTTTCTGTTTTGCAGTGAAGCTTCTTATCCTCCTTACTGTGGACCGTTCTGATATGTATTTATTCTGAATCTAGTGTAAGTAGTTGCGAATCACTGGCAAACAGCCATGAGTGTACTGATGACCTGTACAGTGATGCAAACTCATTTTTGATGGTGCATAAGTATCAATGGACATTTTGGCGTGTGGACAGCTTCCTGGATTTTACTTACATATTCTTGAGTGGGGTGTGGTGTCCTGAGAATGCTTATGTGGATGGTGAGCATGGAAGCAGAAGAGTTATTTGCACTGCAGAGTTATAAAATTATGTAGAGATGCAGGACAGCTGGTTGTGCCAGTTTAAACCCTGTTTGAAAATTTTCTTAATGCATTACTTGTGATTGTAAGTGTTTTGGGTTGTTTCCCAGTTAGTCAGTTACAGATTTTATTTGGCATCCAACTCAAGTTATGCTGATCATGCATTGAGCTATGGCATTTGATGTATTGCTCAGTTATAGGATGAGTAGATTGCCTATGTAATATTCTGGCAGAATGAAACCAAACAGAAAGAGAAGATTGAAAACATTGCAATATCCTTAAGTGACCAAGTCGTCCCCTCCCCCCCGACAGAATTCTGTCTTGCAGAGCAGCATTTCCCAACCTGTGTGCCCTGGCTGCACTGCAGGTATGCCGTGAAAAAAAGCCTGATAGGAATGAACTGAGGCACAGCTGCATCTTCGTTTTTCTTTCCTTCCAGGACTGCAGGATGTTTTCCCACCAGCAGGAGGCATCAGAGAACAACACTTGTCTGTTGCTGCTGCTTTCTCCTTTGCTGGCTCTCCTCTGCAGTTGAAACTGCATGGTGCTCTGCAGTCTTGTGAGATCTGGCCCCCGTGCAGTTATGATTGGAAAGGGAAGCCGGCAAAAGAGGAAGCAGCCGCAGCACTGGGTGAGCGCTACTCACACTACAAACTCTGCCAGTTCCAGGACATAAAAGGCATAGCTGAAGGTGCCAAGGGTTGTGGGGGGAAAGGAAAGTGATGATGCTAAAAGGGGTGGAGGGAGAAGGAAAGGAAGGTGATGATGCCAGGAGGTTGGAGGAAGTGAAGTAAGGGTGAATTCAGGGGTATGGATGAGAGGGAAGATGATGCAGGGAGGGAGAGGAAAGCTGATTATCATGCCAGGAGGTGGGGATTAGAGAAAGGAAGAGAAAGTGATGATGCCAGAGGAAAGGAAAGAGAAGGTGATGATGCTGGGGGGTTGGAGAGGGAAGAGAAAGTGGTGAAGAAATCAGGGGGTGGAGGACCAGGGAAGGGAAGAAGGTGATGATACCAAGGGGGAGAGGGAAGAGAAGGCACAATGAAGGGAGGATCATGCCAGTGGGTGGGAGTGAGGAAAATGAAGATGATTGTGACAGCTTTCATCTGTAACTTGCCTTAGGAAAGAGCAGTCGAGTACCACAGGAACGCACAGCCAAATGCTAACATGATTGTTGTGAGCAAACTCAGCCCAGGGGAGCAATCTGGCCCAGTCATTCTGATAAGCAGAGACAAAGCATCTAAGGAACTGCTGCTCAATGTCATGGTTGGTCCTCTCCGTAAGTCTGTTTGTCTCAGGATGGTATCCTGATGAAAACTGCAAATTGATACCCAAATCTTTACACAATCCAGAATCTGACAATGAATTGGGGACCTCGGTCCGATGCGATAGCAGTCAGGATTCCATGTAAACGGACCATCTCCCTAATAAAAATAATAGCTAGTTGAGGGGACAAAGGCAGTTTGGAAATGAGGATGACGTGTGCCATTCGTGAAAAATGGTTCACTACCACCAAGATGGCAGTAAGAACATAAGAATATAAGAAATTGCCAGTACAGTTAATAGAAATCTGGATGTCCGTTATGAAATCTGTAAAGAGGTGAGTCCATGGTACAGAAAGAATTGGGAGCAATTCATCCAAAGGTTTAGCATGAGGAACCTCTAGCACATATTGGACAGGCCAAGATGTAAATTCTGCAATCCTTGCACAGGGTAAGTCACCAAAAAAGCCCTGGAAATGTATTTAAAAGTTTTCTTAATCCCTGGATGTCCAGAGAATTTGTAATCATGCCCCATTAAAAACATCTGGGTGGCAAGCATCTGGAACAAAAGTACACCCAATAGAAACTCCTGCAGGAGGTTCCTGAACTGAAGATTCCAGGGTAATTTTCTCCATCAAATTGCTTTTGACTTTTGTGTTTGTGACAATCCTGGAGTCTAATATAATGGTGTCTTTACCGCAAGGTTTCAGAGCCCTGTTAGAGGAAAACTGTTGTGCCAGGGCGATAGGAGATAATGAACTGAAAATGAGCCAAGAGCATGGCCCAAGCTTGTTGGCAGTTTAAACATTTTGCAGCTTCAATGTAAAATAAATTTTTGTGATCTGTAAGGACAGTAATCAGAAAAGTGGCTCCTTCCAATATGTGTCTCCATTCTTCCAAGGCCCAAGTGATAGAAACATAGAAATGACGGCAGAAGAAGACCAAACGGCCCATCCAGTCTGCCCAGCAAGCTTCACACTTCTTTTTTCTCATACTTATCTGTTTCTCTTGGCTCTTAGTAACCTTTGGTTCTATTTCCCTTCCACCCCCACCATTAATGTAGACAGCAGTGATGGAGCTGCATCCAAGTGAAATATCAAGCTTGATTAGTTAGGGGTAGTAGCCGCTGCAATAAGCAAGCTACACCCATGCTTATTTGTTTTACCTAGACTATGTTATTCAGCCCTTATTGGTTGTTTTTCTTCTCCCCTGCCGTTGAAGCAGAGAGCTATGCTGGATATGCGTGAAGTATTAGTTTTTCTTCTCCCCTGCCATTGAAGCAGAGAGCTATGCTGGATATGCGTGAAGTATCAGTTTTACTTCTCCCCTGCCGTTGAAGCAGAGAGCTATGCTGGATATGCGTGAAGTATTAGTTTTTCTTCTCCCCTGCCGTTGAAGCAGAGAGCTATGCTGGATATGCATTGAAAGTGAGGAGGTCTCAGTTTTCCACATCATAGTTGCATTATGCAGAAGAGAATGTCCAGGAAAGGTGACCACATGGGTGGAGCCAAGAATTTGGATTGGGTCTTCATGACAAGACTGCACCTGCGTCAACCTTGGAGGCATCTACTTCTAAGACGATAGGCTTAACTGGATCAGGGTGGTGCAAGATTGAAGCAGATGCAAAGAGTTGCTTCACTTCTTTAAAAGCCTGCTGAGCTTGGAGCTTCCAAGAATTCTTTGATGTGCTCTTAAGTATAAGGGCAGTAAGTGGAGCCAATACCTTGGAGAAGTTTTGAATGAAGCACCGATAATTATTAGAAAAGCTCAGAAAATGGAATGTTTTGAGTCCCAAAGGTACTGGCCAATTAAGTACTACTGTTACCTTATCTGGGTCCATCTCCAACCTTGAGCCAGGATTACATACACCAGAAGTGGATTTGCTTCTGTTCAAACACACATTTCTCAATCCTGCTGATGCTGGCAAAGACGAGAAAGAACCACTATTACAAGTGGCCTATGAGTGGTCAGATCTGGGGAAAAAAATCAAGAATCATCAAGGTGGACTTTGACAATTAAATGAAGCCTCAGGCTAGGCTTTCCTGAATATATTCTGACATGGCCTTAGTTTCTGGACCTGACAAGGGGTATGTCCGGCCATATGGGGGCATACTTCCAGGAAGCAGTTCAATGGTGCAATCATATTCCTGATGCCTCAGGAGCATCTGTGCTTGCTTCTTGCTAAAGACATCTCTGCATAAGTATGGTACTAGTACATAGGAAGGCCTGGGAGAATTTCCACTACAGAGGCCACAAGAGTGAGAGCTATAGGCCTCACATCCAGAACACATGAAAAGTAGGAAGGAGACAAGAGACAATCTTTCCTGAATGCCAGTTGATGAGTGAGTTATGTGACTGAAGCCACGGTAACCTCAGTAAGGTGATTCAAGAACCCAGAAGGAAATGGTTTCAGAGTGCTATATACTCACTAGAAGATTCAGATCCTCTGTGACCCATTGTGCCCCTCCTTGATTCGGAGGCCAGCCATCAATGACAATAACTGAGTCTGGTGCAGGATTGGGCTGCATAGAAATCTTGTGCTGGCAGACAAAATCTAAGCTAATGAAATTGCCCACTGCCCAGGAGTCGATAAGGGTAAGGGTCTCTGCTGATCTTGAAGGCCAATGCAAGGATACTGAAACTGAGAGACACTGAGCAACATAATTGAGGGACACCTCAATGAGGTTCTATGGAATCTGCTCCTGTGAGACTGGTGATGAACATGAACTAAACCTGCATTTACGTGAGCAATTTCTGACAGTGTTAGCACAATAACGGCAAAATCTGAGCCACTCCCTTCGATCTTTCTCCATTTGGGAAAGGTGAGTGTGAATACAGCCCAGTTCCATGGGTTCCTCATGCTGCAGAACAAGTTTAGCCTGCAGATCTGTGTGAGGCATAGAACTCATGGCGGAATACTGCCACTCTGATTGTCATTAATGAATGCGGGCATTCACACATAGGCACAAGGAGATCAATACATCCAACTCTAAAGGCAGCTTTTTGCAGATTAATTCATCCTTGATCTGATCTGCTAATCCATTCAGGAAGGCCGCAACAAGGGCCTCAACCTTCCAGCTCATCTCTGCTGCAACCATGCGGAATTCTATGACATACTGCTCCACAGTACGGGTCCCTTGTTTCATATAGAGAAGGGAAGTAGATGCTGAAATCAAGTGGCCAGGATCATAAAAAATGCTTTTCCCAGAGTGGAGCGGCCCAAGCCAGAGCCTCCCCAGTCAGTAGCAATATTATATATGCCAACTTTAACTTATGGTAGGGGAAATAGGAGGCCTGCAGGTAAAGACAATGAAGCATTGATTCAAAAAGCTTTGGCAAGCTTTTGGGTCTCCAGAAAATGCAGAGGAGTTTCTACCCAGGGTTCCTTATGCATACACTCCCTAGCTGCAGGAGATATAGGAACTGAGAGTACTGTGACAGTTGTCCAGAGGGCCCAGGAGATGAAGGGCTTCAACTTGTCCATGCAGGCTTGCCAGGCATTGACTCAATGTCTCCTGACATCTATTGAAGTCTGCAAAATGCACAACCAGCTCAGCAGGATTCATATCGGCCAGAACTTGATGTAACAATTGTTGTTTGTGAGTTGCCCCAGGAAATAGCAGAGAGTGCCATGGGAGTCAAATCTAGGCCACCACAGATAGAGAGACTTCCGCTTAGGCCAGCCACCTTCCCTTTGGGTTGAGCCCTCTGGTGCTGGTGACCAGCAAAGTATGAAAAGCGGGGTTAGACCCCAGCATGAACAGAATGAGAGGTCTGGAGCAGAGTAAAGAGCAGGAATAAACCAGAAATTCAAGAGCCCAGGTAGGAGAACAAATAAGCATGCTGAAGGCAGAAGCTGAAGATAATACAGTCTTCTGGATACAGGAATGTAGCCAGAGTATGAGGACCATAAGATAGGCTCAAGCTCTGGCAGCTGACTGCTGAGACTGCCTCAGAATAAGTACAAGCCTATACAGGAAATAAGATGGCTCCCGGAGTTAGGAGGGTTGAGGAGCACAGAGCTGGGAGGACTTGATAGACAGTTCTAGTGGCTTACAGTGCCACCTTCAGGCTGGAGAAGCAATTCGCAATGGATTCTTACAATAATGATGCCAGGGGTTGGGGAAGAAAACATGATGATGCCAAGGAGTTGAGGGAAAGGGTTGAGGGGGAGAGGGAAGATGGTTATGCCAGGGGGTGTGGGAGAAGGAAGGGAAGAGAAGTTGATGATGCCAGGTGAGAGGAAGAGAAGGTAATGATGATGCCTGAGGGAAGGAGAGGAAAGAGAATGTGATGATGTCTGGGGAAGTAAGGGGACATAGGAAAAGAAAATGATGATGGTGAACGTGATGGTATGCCACAATTAAGTGAACTCTGAGCAGGGTGTGCCACAACACAAAAAAGATTGGGAACCATGGTTGGTAAGGTAAGTCAACGTTGTCATGGAGCATTGCTGTCACCATTTGTGAAAAAAAGTAATGAAGATTTACAAGTGTAAAAAAATCCCACCCCTCACAACATAAAGAGGGTTAATTTTCAAAGTGACGTATATGCATAAAAATCTTGTTTTATGCTTATAAATTATGCTTTGAAATCTACCTGGTGTGTGTGTGTGTGTATGTGTGTGTGTATGTATGAATGTATGAGGAAGCATGAAAAAATGTCACACGCACTTTTTATCCACACAAAGATTCCAGGGACAGGGAAAGCATTTCCTCACATACTTTGGATTTCCTAAATTCTGTGCAGAAATCTACACATGCCGAGTTTCAGCTGCTCAGACAGGAGCAGCTATAAATGTGTGCATGTGTGTCCACGTGCATACTGGGACAACCCGTGAATTCTCAAAGTAGGTTTTTGTGCAGATTTTAGCCCTTTGTGGGTTCTTTTGAAAATTACCCTCATAACGGCTGCTGCCTGGATGTGACTATAGTCTAATCACATTGATTTCTACTTTGAGCAGGAGTCAATCTGAATGGATTTGAAGGCTGGCAGAGACGAATAGGTATGCAGGTATTTGGGTAAAGGGGAGTTTGTGGCCATGACTGTGGGCAGAGTTGAAGATATTAATTCAGTTTCTAAGAAGGGTCTTTCTCCTGCACACTCCACATCTTTTTTTTAAGGCCCCGATGACCTTGTGCTTTTAAAAAAAAACCAAAAAAACAGCCATTTGATTTTATTCAGACATTTGGCCCCAGAAACCAGATAGATTGTGGGCAACTTAAGCCCTATATCTTCCTGTGCCTCACTCCATCCAACTGTAACCAGGTGCCGCTAACAGCAGCTTTGTTTCTTCTCTCCGCCCGTCAGAAGTTTTCTTATAGTCTGTGTCAGAAACATGCTGCAGACTATTCACCTTGCAGAATGCTGCTCCATTTCTGAGGTACTAAGGGCTACATCTAATGATTAGGCAAGAACTCTGCAGTGCTTTTTGCTCAGGGACAGAGGAGCTCTGAGGGAGGATGAGAAAAGGACTGAGGAGCTCTGAGGGAGGCGAGAGAGGGGTAGAGGAGTTATGAGGGGGGAGGGGTGAGAGAGGGGCAGGCTTATTAGGGGCTGAGAGAACTGCTGGGAAATGGGGAGAGGAAGAGGGAATGCTGACTGGGAGATGGGATGATTGGTTATAAGAGGGGATATACTGGCTGGAAGAGAGATAACTGCTGGGAAGGTCTGGGAGAGGAACTGAAAGAAGGTATGATGGCTGGGAGAGAAGAAGAGGGGCTGAGGGGAAGAGCAGCTGGGGGAGAGATGCTGATAGTGAAGAGGGAGAGGGAGATGAGTAGACACAGGCTGTGAGAGAGAAAGGGGTGGCTGGTGGAGCTGAGGCAGGGAGGGGCTGAAAGAGGGACCTTGAGCTGTAGAAGGTGAAAGGAACTGAGAGACAGGGATACAAGCTGGGAGAAAGGACATGGGCTGTGATAAGAAGAGGAGCTGGAGTGAGGGGTTAGGGTTAGTGAGGGGAACTGAGGAAGGTGAGAGAGGTGAAGAGGTCTGGGAAAGGAACTGTGTGGAACAAAGAGGAAGGAAGCCGCTAGGGGAGGTAAACCAAGAGCAGTGTTGTGAGCAGAGAAGGGATTGTATTGGAGGACACAGGGATAGAAGTGGCAGGAGGGGTGAGACTAGGAGGAGATGAGAGTTGTGGAGAGAATAGAATGAGATGTATAGATGTGGAAAATAACCGAAATGAGGAGGCAGAGAGGAAACTGGAAAAAAGCCAAGAGCAAGCAGAGACAGAAGATAGATTCATACTACAGACAGAAAGGTTGAAAATTGTTTAAGTTTGGAGAAGATTTCTGTGCCAGCTGGGATCAGTCAAGGGGTGGGGAACAGGCGGTAACTGCCCTTTTCTTCCAGCCCTACAGTCACTGGGGTACATGTGTATAACCCTTGGGTGGGATAAAACCCAAATACTAGACCCATAGGCACATACCCTTTTTGCAACCGTTCTCCATGGATAGCTTAACTTCTGAGAGGTCCATGGCTCCCTGATAAAATATACAGCCCCTTTTTTTTCAGTCTCTGTAAACTGCACAAAAAATCCTCACAGTCTTAAGCAGCAATAATCACACCGAGAAGCAAAGTGGTTTCCAACTTCTTTATTGATTGTTGATTAAATGGATGAAAAAAATGTTTACAGCTCTCTTGACTCCAATTAATTTTACAGATGGGATGAAAATAATAAACTTTTGACCTCACTTTTCCAGTAAATGCAACAAGCCCCAATTTTCATATCTCTCCTGCAGTCTTCTTAAATCTCTTACATCTCCCTCTGGGAGCACCGAATAGGCACTCTCCTTCCCTGAGTCAGAATTAAAATACTCCTCTCAAGTTAGGGATGAGAATCATCCATTGCTCCCCGATGACACAGCCACTCTTCAGGTTCTTTCTGGATGAAAGACTTCACTCCGATAGATACTTCAGTCTTACTAAGACCTAGGACCCTTGGGCTCTCAGATGACAAAGACCCAAACAAAAATATTACTCCGAACGGGAAACTGAATATGAGAGAGGGAGGGTGGGTGGGAAAACTTCCTTCTCGCTAACTAAAGTCTTCAAGAAAATGGGGGGGGACCGAAATTAAGGGCGAGGCACGGGGCTCCAGCTCTCTACCCAGACTTCTATGAGAAATGCCTGCAGAGTCCTCATCCCGTAGAAAGGTAATAATCAGAGGGCCTGCACCAGAAGGCTGTCCCTCAGCAGAGCGCCACAAGAATCTGACTCAAGCTCCGCACCCGAAGATGGTGGCAGAGGTTTATAAAGGCTCAGGTACCAACGCCATCTCTTTCTTCCACATGGAGGTGCTCAAACCCCCAAACTCTACTCACTACTCTCTCTGTTCTGCCCTACAAACTTTGGGTCACTCCTTTGGCAAAGAAAGCAAGGGTTCCTTACATAAGGATTTTATGGAGAAGCAGTTACAAACCTAAACAGAAGGGGTAGGAGCAGCAGTTTAAAATCTTGAAAAATCTTGCTGGGCAGACTGAATGGGCCATTTGTGTCTTTTTCTGCCGTTATTTACTATGTTACTGGAATTGAAGGGATAGGGGAATGAGGTGGGGGGGGGGGGGGGGATGAAGTTGAGGTGATGTGTTATGCCATAGGCCGAAAATCCTTCTTTTAAAAAATTGTACACTCTAGCAGCTCCAATATTGACAGGAGCTGACATCAGGGCTTGTTCACACAAAAGCAAACAAACCCAATTCCCTCTTATATCCTATAAGAGATGGAAGTTATTGCTTCGGTTTCCCAGCTGAAGGTGGAGAACATAACATGAAGCTGGGTCCCTAGAGCTGGGGAGGTGCTGACTGCTGAGCTACAGGTGGCAGAGTTTACCCCACAGACTGCATGGACTTTTAGATCTGGTATCCCCATTGATTTCCCTAAGAGAAGCAAGTCTGAAAGTCCATCCAGGCCGTGAGATAAAACCAGGACTGGATCAGCCTGTCCTGAAACCTGGAGTATGTGGATTCTGGTGGCATGGGACAGGCTAGGGCCTGGAATCTGTGAGTGCCAGGAGAAGTGCTGCAGGAGACGTGGAGGCAGGGGCAGTTCTAAAAAGAAAAAAAAAAAGAGATATGCTCTGGGCTCAGGGAGGGCAGAGCAGGAACGGGGTCCAAGCCTATGGAGGAGGTGGGAATTACAAACTGAGAGGTGAACTGAGCCTGCCAACGAGGAGAAGCCTAACGTGCTGAAGAGGGATGAGGTGTGGGGAGCAGTGAAGGAATGGGTAAACCAAACCTGCAGAGGAAGGGAACTGGATAAGGAGGGGTGAGGAGGAGGAACCGGCTGGGATAATATGGGGAGAGGGGGATTAAGATTAGGAGATTCTGAGAGAAAAGGGAGGGTTGAAAGAATGCTGGGCTGGCAGAAAAAAACTGTGGCATGGATGGGCAATGGGTGGGGGAGGAGGGGGATTTGCTGGGGATGGCGAGAAGAATGACCGGTGCGTCTTGAATGCTTCCCTAGCTCTTGTTTTGGCCACATGAGTCTTCCCCATGTCTGCATTACATGCTCCTCTCTGGACATTTTAAATATAGGCTGCTCATTCATTCTCATGACTCACTGTATTTTGGGTTTTCTTTTATGCTTGGATGTGGGTTGTAATTTGAGTTCAGCACCTGCCATCATTTTCCTATGATGCCTCCTATGGATAGAGAAATGCTAAGCATAATCCTATGGAGGGGCCACAATGGTTTTCTCCTGATGTTTAATATAGTGAGTGACCCCTAGAGCTCAACAGGGAGAACATAAAAAATTGCCATACTGGATCAGACCAAGGGTCCATCAAGCCAAGCATTCTGTTTCTAACAGTAGCCAATCCAGACTACAAGTAGCAGGCAAGTACTCAAACACTAAGAAGATCCCATACTACTGATGCAATTAATAGCAGTGGCTATTCCCTAAGTAAACTTGATCAATAGCAGTTAATGGACTTCTCCTCCAAGAACATATCCAAATCTTTTTAAACTCAGCTATGCTAACTGCACTAACCACATCCTCTGGCAACAAATTCCAGAGCTTAATTGTGCATTGAGTGAAACAGAATGTTATCTAATTTGTTTTAAATGTGCTACTTGCTAACCTCATGGAATGCCCTCTAGACCTTGTAATATCCAAAAGAGTAACATTAACCTGTTCAAGTCCTTTCATGATTTTAAATACCTCTATCATATCCCCCCTCAGCCGTGTCTTCTCCAAGCTGAACAGCCCTAACCTCTTTAGCCTTTCCTCATAGGGGAGCTGTTCCATCCCCTTTATCAGACACCATAGGAATTTGAGTTTGGAAGGAGAAGCAGTGTTCTCTTAATTTATTTATCATATTATACTGCCTTTCCTCATTTTTTGCCTTGGGCAGGTCACTTCACTCTCCATTGCCTCAGGTACAAACTTAGGGCCTGATTTACTAAAGCTTTTCTCCCATTCTGGAAGAGTGCTACCTCTGTCAGAGCAGCACTGGAGGAGGCACCAGGAGTGGGACAGAGGGTCCATAGCTCCCAGCTAGCAAAAATAAGGAATCTGGGGGGATGGGAAGGGATGGGGGAAGGGGGGCTGGTGCAACTTGTCATCCTTATGGGCAGGTGGGTGGAAGGGAATGGAGGGGGGGTCTGCTGATCCTACAATTAAATAAAAGAATTAAATAAATTTATCAAAAAGTAGAACAGTGGGCCCAGGTAATAAAATACCGGGGATTTAAAGGAATAAAATTGGTTTGGAGACGATGATAGCATGGCCCATCAAGGTCTTTGTAAAATGCTTTGGGGGAAGGAAGGGGATTGACCAACTTGTCCTATTTCTTTTTTTTTTTGGATTAGTTATGACAGCTCTACTTAGCCAGCTATCTTTTTGAAATCCATTTCCCCCAACTAAGCCCCCAGCAATCACTTCCTCGACCCCTTTTCCCTTCCTACCTCCCCAGTCTCCAGCAGTCTTGTTCTCTCAACCCTCACTCCCCTTCCAACCTCCCCTCAGTTCCCAGCAGACTTGCCCCCTCAAACCTCTCTCCCCTCCCACCGCCCCTGGGTCTTCAACCGTCTTGCTTCCTCAGCCCCCTCTCTCCTTCCAAATTCTGAGCAGTCTTTCTCCCTCAACCCCTTTTCCCCTCTCCCCCCTCAGTTCCTAGGAGTCTTGCTCCCTCAACCTTCTTTTCTCTCCCAAGCCTTAATGTCCCCAGCAGTCTTGCTCCCTCAACTCCCCCTTTCCTCCCAACAACCCCCAGTCCCCAGCAGTGTCTCAAGAATGAGACTGCAGGATGAGGGTAAGGGGGGGGGGGGGGGGGGGTTTCACCAGAGGGGGAAGGGAGGTGGTGGTGGAGTAGGGCAGGGAGTTGAATCTCAATCCCCTTTCCCTCCTCAATCCCCAGCAGTCTCACTTTGAACCAGGACACCCTCCCATCTAAGTCCTCAGCAGAGTCTGCCAGTGAGTGACCACCTTCTACTGTACCTGAGATGTCAGCAATCCTAACAGATATAGTCCTACACTTATCCTCCTACAGTCATGTGGCACAGCCACTTCTTCTGGTGCCTGCCTCCCTCACAGCAGCCTCATCTGCCTTCTGCTCTGGCTCTTCATGACGAAGCCAGCTCCAAAGGTCCTGCACTTCTGGCACTTGCAGCTTTTCACATGGGGCAGCCAGCAGTGTTGCCAAGTCCTACTTGAAGAAAATCACTAGATCCACTGTGAAAAGTCTCCTTATTGGGTAAAATAGTAGCTAAAACCATGTTGTTGTGCAGTGGCATTAGCATAGCTGGTGAACCTAAGATTGGTGGTGAAATAGGGATGGCTCACACTCATGCTCTTGTTCTGTCAGAAACTGACACACACACTTCCTTAGATATGCTCAGACCATGACACACTCATTCAGATACAGGGACACATGCTTTCTCAGACACTTGGACATGTACACATGCTGTCTCAGAGACACACACTTTCTATTTGACACACACACACACACACATCTACTATTGCTCATGTGCTCACTTAAAAAATGTCCCTTTCCTTGAGCTTGATAACCAAGGGCACTACAGCATCAGCAAGTTTTAAGTTAGTCGATGTAGCTAGGAACTTAGGTCTTTTTATAGATTATGAGTTAAATTTTAAGGCCCATATTTCAAAGAAAGTTAACGAAGGCTTTGGTAAGTTAAGGATGTTAAAACGCCTGAAACCACTACTCTCTTGTAAAAATTTTAGATATGTGCTCCAGGTTATACTATTCACAGGACTTGACTACTGCAATTCTACTTTGCTAGGCCTTCCAAAGACAACTATTCGGCCTTTGCAGGTATTCCAGAATGCTGCAGCTCGGTTTTTAACAAATACTAGAAGAAGAGATCGCATTACTCCAGTCTTGCAGAACCTTCATTGGTTACCGGTGGAATAGAGAATAAAGCACAAAACATTATGGGCAGATTTTATAACCTGCGCACGCGGCCTACATTTGTGCGCACTACCCAGCGCGCACAAATGTACGCCCAATTTTATAACATGAGCGCGCATGTTATAAAAATTTGGATTGGGCGCACGCAAGGGGGTGCACACTTCTGCACACCGAGCCCTTGGGGAGCCCCAATGTCTTTTCCTGTTCTCTTCAGAGGGAACTTTCCTTCCGCTCCCCCCCCCCACCTTCCCCTCCCTTCCCCTATCTAACCCAACCCCCAGCCCTACCTAAATTCCCCCCCACCTTTATTTCAGGAGTTAAGCCTGCCTCTGGCAGGCGTAACTTGCGCGCGCCGGCCAGCTTCCGGTGCGCCATCCCCCGGCACAGCCGCTGTGCCAGAGGACTCGGGACCGCCCCCAGACTGGCGCCCCGTCCCCTGCCCCGCCCCATCCCGCCCCTTTTTCAAAGCCCTGGAACATACACAAGTCCGGGGCTTGTGCGCGTCACCGAGCCTATGCAAAATAGGCTCGGTGCGTGCAGGAGCAGGTTTTCGGGGTTACGCGCGTAACCCTTTAAAAATCTGCCCCTAAGTATCATTCACAAGATTTTATATGGTGGAATGACAGACTGGTTAAACTCGACCATTAGACTTCACATACCTCAACGCGAGTTAAAATCCGCCAATAAAGTCCTTCTCACAATACCTACAGTCAGATCCACCCATCTGAGCGAGGTTAGAGACCGTGCAATTTCAATTGCAGGGCCAAAACTTTGGAACAGTCTGCCACAAGATTTGAGACTCCAACCTAACTTGAAGAAATTTAAAAAGGATTTAAAAACGTGGTATTTTCAGCAAGTTTATGGGGTTCATTTGCAAGACACAGGCTGAGATCTATATTATGAGTTGAGTCATATAAGTTTTATGCTTTTACTGTTCCTTTTCAGTTATGAATTTAGATATCTTTTAGTTGCACTTTTATTTTATTTTTATTTTCATTGGATGGTTTTATGTAATTTTATTCTAATTTAATATTTTATTTGTATTATTAACATGTAAACCGTGGAGATAGAACTTGTTTTCCGTATAACGGTATAGAAATGTTGTACAAAAATGTAAAATTCTGTACTTGCTGCTAGTCCTTACCCAGCCTGCAGCAGCCACTTTTACACTTCCTCCTCCCTCTTCAGGACACTCAATTTGTCAATGGTCCATTACATTGCCTGTGAGATCAGCCTATCAGCTCACACTCGGGCCGATACAGTACATACAGCCTGGGTTTGGCCACACGTTTTTGATGCGCTAGCTTTACCCCTTATACAGTAAGGGGTAATAGCGCGTCAAAAACGCGCGGCCAACCCCCCCGAAACTAATAGCACCCGCAACATGCAAATGCATGTTGATGGCCCTATTAGTTATTCCCGCGCGATGCAGAAAGCAAAATGTGCAGCAAAGCCACACATTTTACTTTCAGAAATTAACGCCTGCCCAAAGGCTGGCGTTTATTTCTGCCGGCGCCGGGGAAGTGTACAGAAAAGCAGAAAAAACTGCTTTTCTGTGCACCCTCCAACTTAATATCATAGCGATATTAAGTCGGAGGCCCCAAAAATAAAAAAAAAGTAAAAATTTAAAAAAAAAATTAAAAATCTGCCTGCAGGTTGGAAGACAGATGCTCAATTATGCCGGCGTCTGTTTTCCGAACCCGTAGCTGTCAGCGGGTTCAAGAACCGACGCTGGAAAAATTGAGCGTCGGCTGTCAAATCTGCTGACAGCCACCGCTCCTGTCAAAAAGGAGGCGCCGGGAGAGTGGGCGCTCGCCGGCTCTCCCGCGCGTTTTTCTGTATCGGCCTGACAGAGGGCCTTACTAGCATGGCAAAGAACTTCCTCTCACTACAGCAGCACAGCAAAAAAGAAAACAAAATTACGGAGAATAAAATATAGCTGTCTCCTTGTCTTCTGTTCTGTCAGTCTGTCATACAGTGATAATAAAAACTTGCTGCAGTTCCTGCTTTTTTTTTTTTTTGCTGGCTGTGATTTCATCTTCCTCCTTCCAGCAGTGAGAGTTTAGCTGTGATGTTATCAGATTCTATCTGCCAGTAGTAGGAGGATAGGGGAGAGACTGAACCAACAGAACTTGTTCTGAATTGTGAGGTACTGTAGTGGGGGGCAGAGTAGAATCAGCTAGCATGGCACTCTAATCAGAGGACGTCTCATTCTCATGTACTTTCCTGCCCCATTCTAGCCAGAGATCTCACTCTCTTGTAGTACTCTAGCTAGACGAGGTCTTACTCTAGCATTTTTCTGCTTCCAAATAATATGCTCTGTAATTAGGGAGCAGATGGAAATTTTAGAGCTGTGAAAAAGTCTCTAGATTTGTAGCTAAATTGTCCAAAAATAGTTCAATTAGCTCCCTGTGTCATTCATAGTTCAAAAATCAAGTCACCAAATCTAGCTAGCTGGCAGCCAGCGGCATGGCATGGGGTAGAAAGCGGGACCTTGCTTTAAGCCAACTCAAGGTCCTGCCTTTGCCTCGTGCTGGGTTGCTTGTTGCTGCCCTTAATAATGGCCCTGGGCCCTAGCTTACCAATGGTGTGATGAGGCTGCCACCTGCTCTCCTCCCCTTGGATGGCATTCAGTAATTTTGGTAAGTATAGAGTAGATAGGACCAGCTATTCTTGAGTTATAACTGAGTATGCATGCACTTCATATATATATCCATAATATATCAGGCTTGGTAGTGTGTCTGTCAGTGCTCACTCATGTTCCCCAGCTCACTGATAGATGGTGCAGGCGGCTCCCTGGCCCGTTGGAGACTCAAACACGCCACAGGTACGAAGGACAGCGGCCATCGTGGAACAGGGAGAATATAGCAGAGGAGACGCTGGCATGCCGCGAACGGAGCACGTCCCGCGGCACATGCTCCGTTCGCGGTGAGGATGAAGGCCCGGCACGCCGCTCGCAGCAAAAAGGGAAGGCCCTCGTGTGCCGCGATCGGCGCGCCCGGGCATTCAACTTCGCCGCGAATGGAGCATGTGCCGCGGGACGCACTCCGTTCGCAGCATGCCGGGGTCTGCGCTGCTATTTTCTGCTCAAGGCGAAGATGGAAGGCCCCCGTGTGCCACGAACGGCCTTCCATCTTCGCCGCAAACGGCGCGGGTCCCGCAGCATTCCAGTGAGAGAGAATGTGTGTCGGGGAGGGGAGGATGAGAGAGAGCAGGAAGGTGTGAGAGAGAGCATGGGGAGGGGGATGCCGGTGAGAGAGAACGTGTGTGTGAGTGAGGGGGGTGACAGAGAGCATGGTTGGTGAGAGGGGGGTGGGGAGGGGGATCCCTGGCGACAGAGGTGGCAAAGGGTGAAGCTGCAGATGAAGTAGGGTCTGCGATTTGTCAGCAGGCAGGGGAAATGGGTAGACCAGGTGTAGCACCCCCTCAAGTATTATGCTGCCAAGGGAGAGGGGCTGCACAAGAAGAATAACCCCCACCTGCACCTTTGGGTATGATTATCAGAGTGGGGGGTTGCAGGTTACGTTAGCATCTCTGGGATAAATGATCCAAATGCCCTGACCCATCTCTTCTAGGAGCCTCTGTGGTTCTCACTCCCCCCCCCCTCCCCTTGGGAACAGTGTACAGCACAAAAATCACCACTTTACTGTAAACATTAACTTCTTTTACTGTTAACAGGTACACAGATCACTGCAGAAATGACAAAGCAAACGAAGTGAAAATAATTAGTAATAACACGCATCCATAAGCATATCAATCACAATTTGGCCAACTATTCTTCTGGTACATTAATCAAACTGCCCAGTAAACCAGGGCTATGAGCAACTTGAATTTTCAGTAGCAGCCTGAGGATTCTCCTGTTCAGACTGCCTTTTGGCAAACCTTAATGTTACCCAAGACCTTAAGGGTAAATGTCATACCAGTGCACAAAACAAATGTTATACGGTTACTCTCATTAGTTCCCAGTCAAAGGAGTGTATACCCCAAAAAAATAAATAAAAGGAAAATCCCAAGAACGTTGGGCACGAGTATCAATAAGAAAGTGGTTGTTATAGCCTAATCATCAATGCAGGCTGTATAAATTGAGGATGTATTGGCACTCTCTGGAAACTCCAGTCTTATAGAGGCTCCAACTCAGAGGAAACAAGCTGGTTCCCTGCCCTGATGCAGTGATTTAGAAAATCTGGGCCAGCCTCTACTTGGTAGCAAACAGCAGGGTTTATCTTGCAGCTCACTGATGCAACTGTCTGGGGCCCAGAACGACAAATGAATCTCTGTACTGCTGCTGAGCAAATTAGGATTACTTAGCTGAACTTTATCCTGCAGGAGGGGGACGCCAGCTCTCAGCTCCTGGAATCTCCTTCTGCTGTGCTCTGTATCCTGGTAGCCATGGGCGAAGGGCAAGGAGGGATCCTAGCCCAAGCACCGCTCTCTCCTTCCTTCCCCTGCTGCTCTCTCTCCCCGATCTCACACACAGCTTCGTGCCTTTTTTAGCTAGTTTCACACTGATTGGTCTCACGGTCTCTCCTCTCTCAGGGTACTAAGTTGACTCTCCATTGGCTCATTGTAGTAACTGAACCCCCTGTGCCTCTTGTAATCCGATACTGTTGCTTTTTGCAACAGCACAAGTCTCATGCTGGATCTAAACCGAAACAGTTTTATTATGACCTCTCTCTGCTCCACAGGGAAAACCAACAGTGCCCAGTTTTCCCCTTGCTGCAAATTCTGAGATACAGGTGTCACCAGTCCAGTTACTCTCTGTTGTCCTTTTATTTTTCTTGTCCCTGGGTTACAAGATACCTCTCTGCCCAGGGGGGCAGGGACCCAAATCAGGCAGTCTGGCCACTCTAGGTAAACCTTGCAATCTTGATAAGCTATCACAGTGTATTTTTCTATATCACATAGCAGTTTAAACTGAGTGTTAAAATTCAGTGGTAGAAAATGAATCCACTCGCCGTGATGCAGGCTGGGGAAGTTGGCTGTAGCACTGTGATCATTATTACTTATTACCATTTGGTTTTGGTATAAACTTGATGGGGTTTAGGGGGTGTGCATTTGCTGGAAATGAAACAGGAGGTTTTAATAACATTTTCGTTTTTAAAACATAACGAAAGAAAAACAAAATTTTGTTTGAAAATAAAAAGGGCACCCTGCAGCCAAAACAACCCCCAACTCCTCCTGGACCTCCGTTGATACCCCCTCCCCCTCCCGGCCAACTCCCTGGATCTTCTTACCCCATCTCTTCTTTCTTCATGGGCCAGCGCCATTTCCTTGCGTGGAAGAAATTGATAATGATGATAATAACAGCAGCCTCATTTTATTTTTTCCATTTACACGTGGAACACTGGCGGAGCAGGAGCAGCCAGGGATCGCTCCTACCCTATGAGGAAAGAGGACTTGGTCCTGGAGCAGTCTGAGGTTTGAGGAGTTTATTTTATTTTTTTGGGGGGGGGGAGGGGGAGTTGCAATGGGGGTAGCCCAACATTTGTTTTTAATTTTCTTTTTGTCTTTTTTATATTTCTTTTGGTCCCGCGGCATGCCAGTGAGAGAGAATGTGTGTCTGGGAGGGGAGGATGAGAGAGAGCAGGAGGGTGTGAGAGAGAGCATGGGAGGGGGATACCGGTGAGAGAGAATGTGTGTGTGTGTGGGGGGGGGGGGTGGGGAAGGTGTGAGAGAGAGCTTGGGAGGTAAGAGAGGGTGGGTGGGGGGATGCTTGGGTGTGGGTTTCAGAGAGAGGGAGCCTATATGAGGGGAGGGGGATGCTGGTGAGAGAGAATGAGTGAGAGAGGAGAGGGGGTGGTTGGTAAGAGGGGGAGTGCGCGGGATGCTTGAGTGTGGGTTTCAGAGAGGGAACCTATATGAGGGGATGTGTGTGCCAGAGAGTGAGGGAGCCTGTATGAGGGTGTGTGTATGTGGAAGGGACACTATTACAGTGAATTTCTAGGGAAATTCTGCTCAAAACAAGAGCAGATGTGCCAATAAAAAGGTTCACCGCCTGGGCATAGAACGGGTACAGTTGCTAGTATATATATATTAGAAAAGAAAAAAAGGGGAACAATACTGGTTAAATGTGCAAAAGCATTTCTAAGTATTTATAAACAAACGTGTAACCCTAAAACATTTTTTTATATTTTTTAATTTTCAAAAATAAGTGTTACCCTAAAACATTCAATAAAACATTTTGTGACAATAATAGAGTCACCGCATTTGATTCTTTCTAAGAGATTGTGACTTTTTCAAAACAGATTTTTTTCGAATACCCTCTCATAAATGAGAAATGCCCGTGGAAAAGTTATTAAATGTTCCAGAGGATTTCTCTGAACAGCTTGTCCTGTTGTGAAAATTCTGAGATATTTCCCAAGAGTTTATCAGTTTAAACTCACGGTGTTTCAAATGAATTTTTTGTGCATAAATATGATGTCGTTGTAGAAAATTGTATCGGGAGTTTGTCTAAGCCCCGACAAAGGCCCGTTCTTTTACCAAAAGCAGCTTCATCGGGGGGGGGACACGACAGAATACATTTCTTATATTCAAGATGACATTGCTTGAATCAAAAGGGCTGGGTTGTACTCCATTGGGACAAATTGAGCTTTGTAGAGGTGTATAAGGTTTTAAGGAATGAAAACAATGTGCACGGCGTTCTAAATTGCCATTGAGTTGTTCCGATACGTTATAAAGGTTTATGTCTCACAGCCATCCTTCCTTTGATTGTGTTCAAAGAGAAACGCGCGAAGGCCCCCACAGTTACAACTTTACTGTACTGGAGGCAGGAATCTCTTTATCAGCCGATTGTGAGCTAGGAGATCAAGGTTAGAAATTGTCCACCCGCTATTCCTGCAGTAGAAGTGTGAGGATTAGAAATGTTCAGACTATTTGCACCTTTGTGAGACTGTAGATAGCAGACGACTCCAGGTTGCTGCCCCTATGCTGGACAGTAGAAGTAGGAGCACACTTCACTAAGAACAGAAGATGGACTAGAATGGTGCAGGAAAAAATAGACATTTTTTTTTTTGTTTTGTGAAGTCTGTGCAGTTCTTGTTCTCTTTTTCATCCTTTTTATTATTTATCATTTTCTGGGCCGAAATATGAAAGCTAAGTTGATAGCATTTCTGGCTCTTCTCTGCTAGAGGGGAATGCCAGTGGCTTCATTAATCAGAGTTCCGTGGGTTGTGTTGTTCAGAGAGCTGTTTCATATGTTTCATCTGCAAATTTTCTGATGCAGTATATTAAATCAAACAGTAAAATACAATTTATTAAATAGGCTTGTGAAATACAATGAAAAAAAAAAAATCTCAGCAGACGTCTTGGTGGTCTGATGTGAAAATGAGATCTTGGCAAGTGCTAGTTAGCACAAAATGAAGCGGATGAGACACAAGGATCAATAGATAATAAAATAAATGAGCAGAAGATGAAGAGAACATAAGGGAGTTTTTATGTAACATCCTTAAATAATTAAAAACCTTTACATCTTGGAGCATAAATTGTTGCTCCACTGCTGTTTTCTCATCCTCTTGATCTCTTCCCTCCTCTTTGTCCTTTAACCTTATCAATATTGTGGCAAAGCACTCTTCTCCCTTCCCCTGACAATATGAAACACCCTCCCCCTCCCTTTATCCTTATAGCTGTTTGGTTCCCCTTTTCAGTTTTCCCTTAGAAACCATTTGCTCTTCCTCATAATTCTGCGTAACCCTCTTTCACAGGGCACTCCCTATGGAAGGCAAAAGGCCACAGCTGCCCAATGGAAGGGACCCATCATTGCCACAAGTGAAGGGAATAAATGAATACTAAGGGGCCGGGGGCTGTCAGAGCTGTCAGCCCTTTGTGTCTAGCGGAGCAGGAGGAGGTGAGAGGCTCTCTTCCTCTCACTCCACTTTAGGGACAGCTTTGAGGGTTCAGAGATAAGGGATGTTGGAGGGGGAGGATGTTGTCCACAGTTGTTTTAAGGGGGTCCTCAGTATTCTCAAAATTCTTACTTACAATTGGTTGATCTTCCAGTATTCTCTTTAATCTTTATACAAAATCCCTGATGAGAGGGATCCAAGCTGGAAACGAGCAGCTCCAAATGTCCTTCGGGTAGGTAGGGAGAGGGGCAGCTAAACAATGCATCCCAGATCTTTTAAAACAATTTTCTCCGTCCCAAAACTGAAGTAAACACTGGAAGGTCCTGGCATTGGGTCACCACTCTCTATCCTCGTTCAGGGTGCAGAGGGACCGATCATTTTCTGGGCCAAAATATGAAAGCTAAGTTGATAGCATTTCTGGCTCTTCTCTGCTAGAGGGGAATGCCAGTGGCTTCATTAATCAGAGTTCCGTGGGTTGTGTTGTTCAGGGAGCTGCTTCATATGTTTCATCTGCAAATTTTCTGATGCAGTATATTAAATCAAACAGTAAAATACAATCTATTAAATAGGCTTGTGAAATACAATGAAACAAAAATCTCAGCAGACTTCTTGGTGGTCTTCCCTAACCTGAGCAACTCCAGACACAGGGTTCCCCATGCCCTGAGTCCGCGTGGTGCACAGGGTTCACCAGGTTTCCTAGAGCTTAAAGTGTTTCAAAAGCTCAAGATATCCCGGGATACAAACCCTTACCCACCAAGGAGTGGATAAGCAGGGCAGATCCATGACCCAACTCACAGACTTCCAGCAGGGTTTGCTGGAGTCCTACAGAGCAGGCCCAAAAATCCAACTCAGGCAAAACACCTCCAAACACCTCCTCTAATTTCAAAAACAACTCACAATGCGCTCAGGAGAGAGCTGCTTAAAAAAACTCTTAAAGGAGATGGCCATTCCAGCACCCTGAAAGGGAAGGACTAAACCGAATGGTGCCTCTTCTTACTTACTAACCTATACTGCCCTACCTGAATCAGGAATTACTCCGGGCATATTGGTAACGTGAACACAGGGTCCGTTACATAAGTGATTGAAAACATTTGGAATAGTTTTGAAATAACAACTGTATTGCACTGCATCCAAAATGCCTATCACATGCTAAATTAATGTCCAACAGGTCCATCTGCTCAATAATCCTATTCATACTTTTCAATACCATCCCTTTTTGTTTTTACTGCTCAGCACTTATGTCTACCAGTACTCTCCAAAAGCTATATGTACACTCAGCATCATTCACTGTTATGAGTTAATTTTCAAATGAGTTATGTGTGTTCATTTTGCATATATGCCCGCAAGTAGCTCGGATTTGCATACATGCTATTTTATGTTTAAATCTGTTTATTGGTCTACAGTAAGTGAAGGAGGAGGAGTAGCCTAGTGGTTAGAGAAGTGGGCTATGAACCAGGAGACCAGCATTCGAGTCCACTGTCACTCCTTGTAACCTTGGGCAAGCAACTTTACCCTCCATTGCCTCAGGTACAAAAACTTAAATTATAAGTCCTGTGGGGATAGGAAAAATACCTACAGTACCTGAATATAAACTGATGTGATATCTCAGATTGAATGCTGGTTCATAATAAATAAATAATATGCACAAGTCCCAGCATTACATGTAACAAACAGCATGAGTCCAGTGATATACCCATAAACCTTCCCTCCCCATCTAAACCCTCCCCACTCCTTGAGAAGCCATAAGACTATCTCAATTTTCACACTAAAGGTCTTCAATGAAAGTCATTCAGAATCTGACTGCAAGTAGCTATTTATAAACATCAAAAGTACACGCATATTTTCAGCGTTTTACGCCAAAAAGGGCAGTCTAGAGCTGTTCCAGGGTGGGGCCAAGAGGTTCGTGCATAAGCTGCTATTTTATAAGAGATCTGTGCAAATATATTTGACAACTTATTTGCACAATTTTACACCTGCTAATTATATATAGCAATTGATAGACTTCTCTGTTGTCTGCTATTGTTGGGTGAACTGGGGAAAATTCAGGGTCTCAATGAATCGGAGACAGATTGGGAGAACTGGTGGAGGTATCGACAAACTGGTGATTTCAAGTATGCGCACATATTTTCAAATATGCCTGCTTCCACATATAAAGCTGAGTTTTATGTGAACAAGTTATATTATGCACAGAAACTACCGTATATGTGCATATATTTATTAAATAGGTAAGAAAAGTATGCATGTTCAATACATTGCTGATAGTCGTGCATACTGAAATGTATGTGCATATGTTGGGGAGGGGGGAGAACATGTGTGGATTTTATAATCTGCATGGACCAGTTACACACATGTTATAAAACACTATAGTAAATCTCCGGCACCCATATAAGTGCGTACATGGGGCTGCGTGGAGGTATTTGAAAGTTATCACCCTCTGTGAATAATATTCAGTGCCCAACAGCACTAGCCATATCATCAACTAGCCAATACACCTCCACCAGCTGATAGTATCATTCATTCAAATTTCACGATAGCACTGCTCATCTGTACATATTGTCAAGCATAATTCATCTATACAACACAATCACCTTCATCCATGTTGATTGCTAGCATCTACGGTATACTTTTTATTCATCCCTTCTAAACATGCTTTCATCCAGTTTTGTTCACCAAACCTGTGAAGATGTAGTCAAATGCTCCTGAATGGGATTAATAATGCTCAGCATGGAAAATCAATCTCAGTGTATTTCTATTTGCCTGACGTTTAGAAAATGCAGTTTTAGGAATTTTATGCTGGCAGGAGTATGAGAAATGATTCATCAGGTTTGTTGTTTTCCAACAATCATGCCAATCAGCCAACTAAAAATAAAATGTTTCTGTAATTATGCATTCAAGTCAGATACAAAAGACTGGTTTCACAGAAAAGCACCATGACATTAAGCTACTTCTTGTACTGTAAAAGGTTTTACCCAGGATTTCACTAGAGTAGGATAACTCAGATGTGTTGAGTCTCATGAAACTTCTAGAATTACTTTCAGGAAATACAGAAATTTCATGACTTGGTTTGGATTCTGAGAAACAACATTTGGAAGCTTTTATAAAAATAAAAATGATATTATATTAAATTGCAGAAGCATGTGGTCTGAATTAAATTACCATTGACCTACCCCTTCCTCCTTTCCATATGTGCTCTCTGAATCCACAGTTTCTAACTCTCCAATTTCATGATGCCTAGGTCTAATGCTAGTTGGGTAGCATTGGTAGTAATACTTTTGAAAAGTACTCCATTACACATTACTGGTTACTTGCTTATTACTAACTGCTGATCCTACAAAATAATCTATAGGGCTTGGCGATCAGCCTAACTTCCCTATCTTCTACGGTATACTTATTCTTTTCTGGATTCATGTCCTCCAGGATGGCATCATGCATATTTGGAAGGGGGTTTAGAAAATACACGTTTACTCTGATGTCAACATGGAAAGAGTACGTGACATAATAACTCCACCATAACCTTTTTCATCGTTATATAAATATTTTTAATCATGCTGCCCCATGCTCTTATATGATTGCAAATATACTTTTCCAAAGGTAGGTCTCCTTAATAAAGTATTGAGAATGCCAGAAAAAAAGCTCTTCAACAAGTAATAGGAATTGTAAGAAAATGTTAATGTAAAAAATTATGTTGATTTCTACATGGACAGTCCTAATTTATTTTAGCCATTTACAGCAATGAATCATTAGGGAAAATAAATATATATTAATCTAAATCTCACAGTTACAGGGTCTAAATCACAGGACAGGAAAACACAAACCACAGCAACCAAGACCCAAATAAAGCAAACAAAGTTCTGGGAGAAAAAAAAAATAAGAGGGGAGGGAGGGCCCCCATGCAAAGAATTCCTCTGGGAAGTGGGAGGGAAAGAAGGCGCCCAACCATAGCTGCGTTTGGAGGAACAGTAAAAGCAGAGAGAAATCAGAGAAAAGAGGAAGAGAAGAGAAGGCAGGACCGATGGTCAAACCGGTGCCCCTTCTCCAACCCTGGAATGGACAACGGTCTATTTCCTGGCACAAAAAAAAAAAAAGATGTGGCTTGCTCCAGTACCCGGATATGTAGGAGAGAGGTTGCATTGAGGGGGCTTTTGCTTACATGCTGCCACAGCCTGAGGCTGAGGAGAGATGGGTTGATGAGAGGAGAGGACAGATAGGACTATTCCCCTGTCCTAACCTGGGTAGAGGACGCTCAGAACCCATCTCTCTAGGGGCAAGGGCTTAGGACTGTGGGCCCCACTGGTGGGGGTGAGGACTGGGTTGTATTTTGAATTTGCATCTGCAGAAGCCGCCTTAAAAGACCAATAGGCCCTTACTTTTAAGTGAGCATTAATAAAGTTTTCCCCCCCACACTCACCATTTCATTTCCTATACCGATTTTTAGACATGGTTTCACATCGTTAGCATCTTCATTTCCGAGCTATCCTTACACAAGCAATATATCGAAGAAGATGATTAACATGTCCTGCTGCATTACCTGATCTCTTATGGCTGGAAGGATGAAGTCAGCACAAGATACTCAAGATCCCATTGATGGAATCTTGAATGATGGAAAACAAACTTGAAATATGTCCCCGTCTGGATTATCTAGATTTCATTTACGTCCAGTAATATCACTTTAGCAAGCTCTTTGGCTTCCAGCTCACCCAGACTACATCTTTTTATTTATTTTATTTATTTAAAAAACTTTTCTATACCGTCATTAAGTTAAATAACCATCACAACGGTTTACAGAAGGGCACGATAAAGAGAAATATGGGTGGTATAGATACATCTACCAAGGCCACATGTTCTAGTGCGAAGCAAAGTTGTTAAGACAAGAGGAAAAGAAAAAAAACAGAAAATCAAAACTTGCTTCGCTGAACAAGTGAAGGTCTTACTGCAGAATGTAGGTTTGTAAATCTCACAGCTTTATGGGGAATGCTGATCTAGTTTCAAATCCAGAATGTTGTGAGCAGCATTACAGTATGTATCACTGGGCCAGTTTCTAGGCTTACAGCGAACTGTCTGGGAGCAGTCATAAGAACATAAGAACATAAGAAAATGCCATACTGGGTCAGACCAAGGGTCCATCAAGCCCAGCATCCTGTTTCCAAAAGTGGCCAATCCAGGCCATAAGAACCTGGCAAGTACCCAAAAACTAAGTCTATTCCATGCTACCATTGCTAATGTCAGTGGCTATTCTCTAAGTGAACTTAATAGCAGGCAATGGACTTCTCCTCCAAGAACTTATCCAATCCTTTTTTAAACACAGCTATACTAACTGCACTGACCACATTCTCTGGTAACAAATTCCAGAGTTTAATTGTGCGTTGAGTAAAAAAGAACTTTCTCCTATTAGTTTTAAATGTGCCCCATGCTAACTTCATGGAGTGCCCCGTAGTCTTTCTACTATCTGAAAGAGTAAATAACCGATTCACATCTACCCGTTCTAGACCTCTCATGATTTTAAACACCTCTATCATATCCCCCTCAGTCGTCTCTTCTCCAAGCTGAAAAGTCCTAACCTCTTTAGTCTTTCCTCATAGGGGAGCTGTTCCATTCCCCTTATCATTTTGGTAGCCCTTCTCTGAACCTTCTCCATCGCAATTATATCTTTTTTGAGATGCGGCGACCAGAATTGTACACAGTATTCAAGGTGCGGTCTCACCATGGAGTGATACAGAGGCATTATGACATTTTCCGTTTTATTCACCATTCCCTTTCTAATAATTCCCAACATTCTGTTTGCTTTTTTGACTGCCGCAGCACACTGAAACGACGATTTCAATGTGACACCTAGATCTCTTTCTTGGGTTGTAGCACCTAATATGGAACCCAACATTGTGTAATTATAGCATGGATTATTTTTCCCTATATGCATCACCTTGCACTTATCCACATTAAATTTCATCTGCCATTTGGATGCCCAATTTTCCAGTCTCACAAGGTCTTCCTGCAATTTATCTCAATCTGCTTGTGATTTAACTACTCTGAACAATTTTGTGTCATCTGCAAATTTGATTATCTCACTCGTCGTATTTCTTTCCAGATCATTTATAAATATATTGAAATGTAAGGGTCCCAATACAGATCCCTGAGGCACTCTACTGTCCACTCCCTTCCACTGAGAAAATTGTCCATTTAATCATACTCTCTGTTTCTTGTCTTTTAGCCAGTTTGCAATCCACGAAAGGACATCGCCACCTATCCCATGACTTTTTACGTTTCCTAGAAGCCTCTCATGAGGAACTTTGTCAAACGCCTTCTGAAAATCCAAGTATACTATATCTACCAGTTCACCTTTATCCACATGTTTATTAACTCCTTCAAAAAAGTGAAGCAGATTTGTGAGGCAAGACTTGCCCTGGGTATAGCCATGCTGACTTTGTTCCATTAAACCATGTCTTTCTATATGTTCTGTGATTTTGATGTTTAGAACACTTTCCACTATTTTTCCTGGCACTGAAGTCAGGCTAACCGGTCTGTAGTTTCCTGGATCACCCCTGGAGCCCTTTTTAAATCTTGGGGTTACATTTGCTATCCTCCAGTCTTCAGGTACAATGGATGATTTTAATGATAAGTTACAAATTTTTACTAATACGTCTGAAATTTCATTTTTTAGTTCCTTCAGAACTCTGGGGTGTATACCATCCGGTCCGGGTGATTTACTACTCTTCAATTTGTCAATCAGGCCTACCACATCTTCTAGGTTCACCGTCATTTGATTCAGTCCATTTGAATCATTACCCATGAAAACCTTCTCCAGTACGGGTACCTCCCCAACATCCTCTTCAGTAAACACCGAAGCAAAGAAATCATTTAATCTTTCCGCGATGGCCTTATCTTCTCTAAGTGCCCCTTTAACCCCTCGATCATCTAACGGTCCAACTGACTCCCTCACAGGCTTTCTGCTTCGGATATATTTAAAAAAGTTTTTACTGTGAGTTTTAGCCTCTACAGTCAACTTCTTTTCAAATTCTTTCTTAGCCTGTCTTATCAATGTTTTACATTTAACTTGCCAATGTTTATGCTTTATCCTATTTTCTTCTGTTGGATCCTTCTTCCAATTTTTGAATGAAGATCTTTTGGCTAAAATAGCTTCTTTCACCTCCCCCTTTAACCATACCGGTAATCGTTTTGCCTTCTTTCCACCTTTCTTAATGTGTGGAATACATCTGGACTGTGCTTCTAGAATGGTATTTTTTAACAATGACCACGCCCCTTGGACATTTTTTACTTTTGTAGCTGCTCCTTTCAGTTTTTTTCTAACAATTTTTCTCATTTTATCAAAGTTTCCCTTTTGAAAGTTTAGCACGAGAGCTGTGGATTTGCACACTGTTCCTCTTCCAGTCATAAAATCAAATTTGATCATATTATGATCACTATTGCCAAGAGGCCCCACCACTGTTACCTCTCTCACCAAGTCCTGTGCTCCACTGAGAATTAGATCTAAAATTGCTCCCTCTCTCGTCGGTTCCTAAACCAATTGCTCCATAAAGCTATCATTTATTCAATCCAGGAACGTTATCTCTCTAGCGTGACCCGATGATACATTTACCCAGTCAATATTGGGGTAATTGAAATCTATAAGTCCAGCGTGCAAGAAGCAATAGCAAAGTCCATCAATAACTTTATAGCAGATTTTTATTAGAACCAAGATATCAACTGTTATTCATGGCAACTCCATATACCTTCAAAGATGCAAGTGCAAGAGTCCCCCGACACGGTCCGTGTTTCGCGGTCGCTGCATCGGGAGGGACCCACAGAAATAATTTCATCTACAACATATAAAGAGTAATAAACGATGAACCGAGGAAATGTGGCCATTACAAGTTAATACAGGGTATAAAAAAGCATACCTTATGTGTTCATCCTGGAGCGCATCGGCTCGTACAATAGGTGACTAATTTAAAGAAGCAATTTGGCGCCAAAGACAGGAGATATCGCGATAGTATCAGGAACAATCGCGATAGAATCAGAAATCAACATGAAAACCACGCCCCCACTGTGAACAATTCAGCTAAATAAAAACCACTCAATATCTTTATTGAGACCTGTTGGGTGGACAGAAGACAGTTTAAAAATCCATTTTTGTTCCCGTCTTCCTAGGATTTCAGAATAGTCCCCTCCCCGAAACGGGGGTGTCACAACCTCCAGAACTGAAAATCTTAAATCAGCAATACAGTGATGATATTGAGTCCAGTGCGTGACAAGGGGTTCGTCCATCCTAAGAAGACGAATGTTCGAACAATGTTCTATTATACGGGTTTTGACCATCCTCGAGGTTATTATTGAGTCGAATAAGGAGCTTCAAGAGACTTTAAAGGAGGAGCTCTCGTTTAAACTTGATCTGCTCAAACACTCCACCCTTGTGGACACGTTTCAACAACAGCTTCAGGAGTTTGAGGACAACTTGACTAAATTCCGTGAGGATTTAAAGTCCCTTAAATTCAGCAAATTTCAACGTGACCTCTCTGACTACAGTACTGGTTATGTCTACAAATGGATGATCAAGAAGCCTCAAAGAAAGGTTACCTTTGCGCAGGGCTCCTCCTCATCATCTTCGGAAGAATCTGGCAGCGAACAAATCCCTCGGGGCCGGGGACAAGGACGCAAGACTCGCGGAATTCTTCCTCCCCCCAGTGCTCTCGCTCCTACACAGGCACCAGTGGACAATGTACAATCCTATACTTCTGCTTCTTCACGGTACTCCTCGATTGCGGCGTCTTTTTTAGACTCCGGTCAACCCCCCAGGGACATACGCATAACACGTTCTCGCACAGGTCCAATTCCACCGGGACAGAAAATGCCTCGGACACCGCGGCCTCCCTCGCGCCTTCCAGAGGCATGGCAATAAGCTCAGAGACAGTGTTTAATCTTTCCACTCGTGCTTTGTCTGATGTTGAAATGAGCTCTTTACAGAAAGGTCTATCATTTGTACCAACTACTCGGTGTGATCAGTTCGATCTACAGGTGCACCTTTATCGTTTCTTTCGTATTTTGAAATTAAAACTGTTTTTTGCTGATTCCCCACCCACTGTGGACAACTCAGTTATCACTAACAAATCCAGATGGACCCCTCCTGGCCCTACCAACCCTCTATTGGGGGCTTTTGAACGTCTAGTAAGTACAGATGCTCAACTGTTAGCTGTTAAGAAATCATTTACACAATACAACTTATCCCAACAAGAGGCTGCAGCAATTAGGGGTTTATCTAAAGATTCCTCCGTTGTCATTAAACCAGCTGACAAGGGTGGAGGGATTGTCGTGTGGGGCAAGGCAGATTATGAAGCGGAGGTGTTGCGTCAACTTAGCGACACCTCCTTTTATAAACTACTTGATGATGACCCGACACCAGGTTTATTAAAAACCATCAAAGAGCTCGTCCAAGAAGCCTCTGATCGTAAAATGCTTACCAGTAGAGAAGCCAAATTCCTGGTTAACTGTGCCCCGATTATGCCCCTGTTTTACCTTCTGCCCAAAATTCATAAAACATTGATTTCCCCTCCAGGTCGACCCATAGTTTCAGGAATTAATTCTCTTTTAGAGCCACTTTCACAG
The DNA here is from genome assembly GCF_901001135.1 of Rhinatrema bivittatum. Lineage (NCBI taxonomy): Eukaryota > Metazoa > Chordata > Amphibia > Gymnophiona > Rhinatrematidae > Rhinatrema > Rhinatrema bivittatum. Next base: position 537,808,210 of record NC_042617.1, read on the forward strand.
TTTATCGACATTTTTTTGAAACCATTTGTTGCCAACATTAGATCCTACGTAAGAGATACTGCACACCTCATCACAAGACTATCTAATTCTACTGTCCCCCCGGCTGGTTTTTTCTTTGTTACCTTGGATGTCATTTCATTATATTCTAATATTCCCCAGTTGGAAGCACTTCAGCTTATCGAAACCATCTTGGACCAACGTCCGGCCCCTCACCGTCTAACCACGTGTTTCCTGGTACAACTAGCCACTCTTGCTCTCACAAAAATTTTTTTTATGTTTGATCAGCAATATTATCAACAGATTAAAGGGACGGCAATGGGGGCCACTATGGCCCCCTCGCTTGCCTGTTTATATATGGATCAGTACGAGTCTTCATTGGTGTATCCCTCTGAATGGTTCTCCTTTATTGATCTATGGTTACGGTATATTGACGATATCTTGATCATTTGGAAAGGGACAGATATTCAATTCTTGATGTTTTTTGACTGGTTAAATTCCCTTAACCCACACATTCAATTTAACTTCTGTATTCACCCCCATAAAATTGCATTTCTTGACATTGTCATTTCTGTAGAAGAGGATCAATATACGACCACCCTATTTAGAAAGGAAACTGATAGGAACACGTTACTGGCATATTCTAGCTGTCACCCTAAACCTCTGAAGGATAACATCCCCACGGGACAATTTTTAAGATTAAAGCGTTTGTGCTCATCCCGTACTGATTTTTTGGCACAATCGAAGCTGATGTCTCAGCGGTTTGTGGATAGAGGATATCCTCTCCGCGTGGTGAAAAAGGCTTTTAAAAGAGCCTTGTACACCAATCGTGACTGGTTGTTCCTCCCCTCTGCGGCTGATGAGAATCAATGCTTCAATTGTATTTTACCTTTTTCTACTGCTAGCAAAGATATTGCAGCAATGATTCGTAGACATTGGAATAATCTGTCCCTATCCTCGCTTTTTCATGGATCGCTGCGGTTTACTTTTCGGCGAGGGACTAATCTCCGGGACCAGCTAGTACATGCCAGTTTCAACAGACCCACAATGGAGAATAGGGAGGGCCAACATGGCCCGTGTGGCCACTGCACTATGTGCAGCCACACTTCTTTGTCAGACTCTTTTATCCATCCTAACACGGGGATTCGGTTTAAGCTACGGAATAGTTCGAATTGTACTACTCGGGGCGTGGTATATGCTATACAGTGCCCCTGCCCTCTATTATATGTGGGTAAGACCTCGAGGATGGTCAAAACCCGTATAATAGAACATTGTTCGAACATTCGTCTTCTTAGGATGGACGAACCCCTTGTCACGCACTGGACTCAATATCATCACTGTATTGCTGATTTAAGATTTTCAGTTCTGGAGGTTGTGACACCCCCGTTTCGGGGAGGGGACTATTCTGAAATCCTAGGAAGACGGGAACAAAAATGGATTTTTAAACTGTCTTCTGTCCACCCAACAGGTCTCAATAAAGATATTGAGTGGTTTTTATTTAGCTGAATTGTTCACAGTGGGGGCGTGGTTTTCATGTTGATTTCTGATTCTATCGCGATTGTTCCTGATACTATCGCGATATCTCCTGTCTTTGGCGCCAAATTGCTTCTTTAAATTAGTCACCTATTGTACGAGCCGATGCGCTCCAGGATGAACACATAAGGTATGCTTTTTTATACCCTGTATTAACTTGTAATGGCCACATTTCCTCGGTTCATCGTTTATTACTCTTTATATGTTGTAGATGAAATTATTTCTGTGGGTCCCTCCCGATGCAGCGACCGCGAAACACGGACCGTGTCGGGGGACTCTTGCACTTGCATCTTTGAAGGTATATGGAGTTGCCATGAATAACAGTTGATATCTTGGTTCTAATAAAAATCTGCTATAAAGTTATTGATGGACTTTGCTATTGCTTCTTGCACGCTGGACTTATTGATTTGATTGTTGTGCAAGCTACCCCTGCTTCATGTTTCTGTTTGGTTGATTCAACCTGTTTTGGAAGCACTAAATGGCCACTGATGATACTACCTTCAGCTATACTGAAGAAGCAGTTAACGCCGTTTTGACAGATGTACTGTTTTTCTCGGACTCTCCTGATAACTCTGTTCCATCTTCTTCATGGTCTGAGGTTATCAATATACAAAAACGTCTAACCAGAGCAGAGCTACACTCTGCCACTTTAATTGAGTATTGCCGGGTCCGTCGGATCCCTCGAGGATTACGGATACAAAAAGAGCCACGTCTCCACACTGAGAACTCTGCCTTTATATCCCGTTGGAATCAAATTTTAAATAAATGTTCCTTGGACCTTATGGTCCTTATTATTGAGTCGAATAAGGAGCTTCAAGAGACTTTAAAGGAGGAGCTCTCGTTTAAACTTGATCTGCTCAAACACTCCACCCTTGTGGACACGTTTCAACAACAGCTTCAGGAGTTTGAGGACAACTTGACTAAATTCCGTGAGGATTTAAAGTCCCTTAAATTCAGCAAATTTCAACGTGACCTCTCTGACTACAGTACTGGTTATGTCTACAAATGGATGATCAAGAAGCCTCAAAGAAAGGTTACCTTTGCGCAGGGCTCCTCCTCATCATCTTCGGAAGAATCTGGCAGCGAACAAATCCCTCGGGGCCGGGGACAAGGACGCAAGACTCGCGGAATTCTTCCTCCCCCCAGTGCTCTCGCTCCTACACAGGCACCAGTGGACAATGTACAATCCTATACTTCTGCTTCTTCACGGTACTCCTCGATTGCGGCGTCTTTTTTAGACTCCGGTCAACCCCCCAGGGACATACGCATAACACGTTCTCGCACAGGTCCAATTCCACCGGGACAGAAAATGCCTCGGACACCGCGGCCTCCCTCGCGCCTTCCAGAGGCATGGCAATAAGCTCAGAGACAGTGTTTAATCTTTCCACTCGTGCTTTGTCTGATGTTGAAATGAGCTCTTTACAGAAAGGTCTATCATTTGTACCAACTACTCGGTGTGATCAGTTCGATCTACAGGTGCACCTTTATCGTTTCTTTCGTATTTTGAAATTAAAACTGTTTTTTGCTGATTCCCCACCCACTGTGGACAACTCAGTTATCACTAACAAATCCAGATGGACCCCTCCTGGCCCTACCAACCCTCTATTGGGGGCTTTTGAACGTCTAGTAAGTACAGATGCTCAACTGTTAGCTGTTAAGAAATCATTTACACAATACAACTTATCCCAACAAGAGGCTGCAGCAATTAGGGGTTTATCTAAAGATTCCTCCGTTGTCATTAAACCAGCTGACAAGGGTGGAGGGATTGTCGTGTGGGGCAAGGCAGATTATGAAGCGGAGGTGTTGCGTCAACTTAGCGACACCTCCTTTTATAAACTACTTGATGATGACCCGACACCAGGTTTATTAAAAACCATCAAAGAGCTCGTCCAAGAAGCCTCTGATCGTAAAATGCTTACCAGTAGAGAAGCCAAATTCCTGGTTAACTGTGCCCCGATTATGCCCCTGTTTTACCTTCTGCCCAAAATTCATAAAACATTGATTTCCCCTCCAGGTCGACCCATAGTTTCAGGAATTAATTCTCTTTTAGAGCCACTTTCACAGTTTATCGACATTTTTTTGAAACCATTTGTTGCCAACATTAGATCCTACGTAAGAGATACTGCACACCTCATCACAAGACTATCTAATTCTACTGTCCCCCCGGCTGGTTTTTTCTTTGTTACCTTGGATGTCATTTCATTATATTCTAATATTCCCCAGTTGGAAGCACTTCAGCTTATCGAAACCATCTTGGACCAACGTCCGGCCCCTCACCGTCTAACCACGTGTTTCCTGGTACAACTAGCCACTCTTGCTCTCACAAAAAATTTTTTTATGTTTGATCAGCAATATTATCAACAGATTAAAGGGACGGCAATGGGGGCCACTATGGCCCCCTCGCTTGCCTGTTTATATATGGATCAGTACGAGTCTTCATTGGTGTATCCCTCTGAATGGTTCTCCTTTATTGATCTATGGTTACGGTATATTGACGATATCTTGATCATTTGGAAAGGGACAGATATTCAATTCTTGATGTTTTTTGACTGGTTAAATTCCCTTAACCCACACATTCAATTTAACTTCTGTATTCACCCCCATAAAATTGCATTTCTTGACATTGTCATTTCTGTAGAAGAGGATCAATATACGACCACCCTATTTAGAAAGGAAACTGATAGGAACACGTTACTGGCATATTCTAGCTGTCACCCTAAACCTCTGAAGGATAACATCCCCACGGGACAATTTTTAAGATTAAAGCGTTTGTGCTCATCCCGTACTGATTTTTTGGCACAATCGAAGCTGATGTCTCAGCGGTTTGTGGATAGAGGATATCCTCTCCGCGTGGTGAAAAAGGCTTTTAAAAGAGCCTTGTACACCAATCGTGACTGGTTGTTCCTCCCCTCTGCGGCTGATGAGAATCAATGCTTCAATTGTATTTTACCTTTTTCTACTGCTAGCAAAGATATTGCAGCAATGATTCGTAGACATTGGAATAATCTGTCCCTATCCTCGCTTTTTCATGGATCGCTGCGGTTTACTTTTCGGCGAGGGACTAATCTCCGGGACCAGCTAGTACATGCCAGTTTCAACAGACCCACAATGGAGAATAGGGAGGGCCAACATGGCCCGTGTGGCCACTGCACTATGTGCAGCCACACTTCTTTGTCAGACTCTTTTATCCATCCTAACACGGGGATTCGGTTTAAGCTACGGAATAGTTCGAATTGTACTACTCGGGGCGTGGTATATGCTATACAGTGCCCCTGCCCTCTATTATATGTGGGTAAGACCTCGAGGATGGTCAAAACCCGTATAATAGAACATTGTTCGAACATTCGTCTTCTTAGGATGGACGAACCCCTTGTCACGCACTGGACTCAATATCATCACTGTATTGCTGATTTAAGATTTTCAGTTCTGGAGGTTGTGACACCCCCGTTTCGGGGAGGGGACTATTCTGAAATCCTAGGAAGACGGGAACAAAAATGGATTTTTAAACTGTCTTCTGTCCACCCAACAGGTCTCAATAAAGATATTGAGTGGTTTTTATTTAGCTGAATTGTTCACAGTGGGGGCGTGGTTTTCATGTTGATTTCTGATTCTATCGCGATTGTTCCTGATACTATCGCGATATCTCCTGTCTTTGGCGCCAAATTGCTTCTTTAAATTAGTCACCTATTGTACGAGCCGATGCGCTCCAGGATGAACACATAAGGTATGCTTTTTTATACCCTGTATTAACTTGTAATGGCCACATTTCCTCGGTTCATCGTTTATTACTCTTTATATGTTGTAGATGAAATTATTTCTGTGGGTCCCTCCCGATGCAGCGACCGCGAAACACGGACCGTGTCGGGGGACTCTTGCACTTGCATCTTTGAAGGTATATGGAGTTGCCATGAATAACAGTTGATATCTTGGTTCTAATAAAAATCTGCTATAAAGTTATTGATGGACTTTGCTATTGCTTCTTGCACGCTGGACTTATTGATTTGATTGTTGTGCAAGCTACCCCTGCTTCATGTTTCTGTTTGGGTAATTGAAATCTCCCATTATTACTGCACTACCAATTTGGTTAGCTTCCCTAATTTCTCTTAGCATTTCACTGTCCGTCTCACCATCTTGACCAGGTGGACGGTAGTATACCCCTATCACTATAGTCTTCCCTGACACACAAGGGATTTCTACCCATAAAGATTCAATTTTGTATTTAGTCTCATGCAGGATGTTTATCCTGCTGGACGCTATGCCATCCCGGACATAAAGCGCCACACCTCCTCCCAAGTGCTCCTCTCTGTCATTTCGATATAATTTGTACCCTGGTATAGCACTGTCCCATTGGTTATCCTCTTTCCACCATGTCTCTGAGATGCCAATTAAGTCTATGTAATCATTCACTGCTATACATTCTAATTCTCCCATCTTACTTCTTAGACTTCTGGCATTAGCATACAAACATTTCAAAGTTTGTTTTTTGTTTGTATTTTCATTCTGCTTTTTAATTGATAGGGATAAGTTTGAATTTTTTAGCTCAGGTGAGTTTTTAGTTACAGGCACTTGGACTGCTTTTCTAATTATTGGAACCTCACTGTCGGGATGCCCTAATTCTAATGCATCATTAGTATCCTTTAAAGATACCTCTTTCCGAACCATGCGCTGCTGAGCGACTGTCGGCTTTCCCCTTTGTTCTAGTTTAAAAGCTGCTCTATCTCCTTTTTAAAAGTTAGCGCCAGCAGTCTGGTTCCACCCTGGTTAAGGTGGAGCCCATCCCTTCGGAAGAGACTCCCCCTTCCCCAAAAGGTTCCCCAGTTCCTAACAAAACTGAATCCCTCTTCCTTGCACCATCGTCTCAACCACGCATTGAGACTCCGGAGCTCTGCCTGCCTCTGGTGACCTGCGCGTGGAACAGGGAGCATTTCAGAGAATGCTACCCTGGAGGTTCTGGATTTAAGCTTTCTACCTAAGAGCCTAAATTTGGCTTCCAGAACCTCCCTCCCACATTTTCCTATGTCTTGAGTCTTCACTTATAAGAGGAATGATGAGATAATGATTATTGCAGCACAGGACAGTGGACCACAGACAAGATGGTTCATAGAGAAAACTGGGAAAATAAACAAATACAGATTCTGTAGCACAGAACTGGAGCAGTTACACATTTCATTCGGGCCGATACAGTAAAGTCTGTGGGACAGCGGGCGAACACCCGCTCTCCCGGTGCGCGCACAGGCTACTCTCCTGTGCGCGCGATTCACTATTCAAATTAGGCCCAGCGGTAAAAACAGGCAAAAGGAGGTGCTAGGGACACTAGCGAGTCCCTAGTGCCTCCTTTTGGACCGGAGTGGTGGCTGTCAGTGGGTTTGACAGCCGATGCTCAATTTTGCCGGCGTCGGTTCTCGAGCCCGCTGACAGCCACGGGCTCGGAAACCGGACGCCGGAAAAATTGAGCGTCTGGTTTTCGACCCGACAGCCATGGGCCGACTTCAAATTTATTTTTTTTTTACTTTTGGAAACTTTCAGGACCTCCGACTTAAGATCACCATGATCTTAAGTCGGAGGGTGCACAGAAAAGCAGTTTTTACTGCTTTTCTGTGCTTGGCTGCACATTTTGTTTTCTGAATCGCGCAGGAATATCTAATAGGGCTTGAAGAATTGTTCTAAAGTCATGGAAATGGAAAAGCGGAAATGGAAAAGTCATGGAAATGGAAATGCCGAGGTTGTGCTGGATTAACACCAACTTGCACTCCAACTAGGTTTGTCAGGAGAGGACGGTTAAAGGTAGTGCCCCCACCCCTGCCCAGCATCACCTGTACTGCACAGGTGGAGATCTTCCCAGTTTTGCTTTTAGTTGTCAGAATGGCGGAGTGGTCTAAGGCACCATGCTCAAGTTTTCCTACTTCCCTGTCCTGGGTGTTCTGGTCTCCTAATGAAGGTGTGGGTTCAAATCCCCCTTCTGACATTTTCATCCTATAGTTTAGAACCTCAGGCTTATTTTTTCAATACATTTTAGGTTCTAATTGAAAAAGCAGACATGACAAGCTGGGTCACACCGATGGTCAATTAAGGGCAGTATCCTGATCCCCAAAAATGGATACTCACCAGCAACCGTGAATTGTACAACAATGACACCAACTTAGGTACCAGACCCTGCCAGAAACCCAGGTGCCAATTCTGTCCACAGATTAAGCCAGACAACACCATCACAGGAGCCAACAACATCAGCTGCAACATCCGGCCCCTTTCACTGCTCTTTCTCCAATGTGATACATGTCTTGTCACTCTGATGTCTACATAGGACAAACAAGTCAATCTATAAGGAAAAGAATAAATGGACATAAATCTGTCATGAGAAATGGCAACAGACTTCATCAGGTGTGCCATGGAAAAGTCACCACTGCTTGATGCGTTGATCCAGGCCACCACCTGATCTCTGCTCTCAGCACCAGGGCCGGTGCTAGTTTTTTCTGATGCCCTGTGCAAACAATTACTGTGCTGCCCTCCTCTATCCCTCCATGATTTCTTCAGTCGCTGTCCTGGCCCATCAAATAAAGCCCAACTCCCTCCTGCAATCGATTAGGGTCATTTATCAAAATGTGTTATGGTCTTAATGCCTGTGATAACGCGTTAACGTATGCATTAACGCCATAAAGCATGCAATATTTATGTTACAGCATGACGCAAATTCAAATTTTTTGAAAGGGCAGGTTTTGGGGGTTTGGGCAGGATTAATGAAAATGAGGGGTAATATCGCATGTTTTGAGAGAGAGAGGACCCTCACAGTATTCAACTATTTATATCACTATAGGAGGGCCAGCTAATAACTCGAGGTGAGGTTTTGGTGGTGGTTTAGGGTTTTGGGTTTAGGGGCCAGTTTGACATGCAGAGTGAGATGTACGAACAGCACAGTACACCTCAGTAAAGATATGACATCATTTGGAGTGAGGAAGGTCTCACAAAGATGAGATTTCTACAATGTTCTCTCGCCCTGGCATGATAGTAACCTGTGATAGAGTCCACTGTGCTCTCTCATACTCAAACTTTAACGCAATCTGCAATACACTAACTATGAGAAGTGCAAGGTGTGATAAGTCTAAAATTATCATAAACACACCCCTTTTTCTTACTGTGGGTGTTATCCATGCGAAATTATAGAATTTGATGAATCTAGGGGTATATTTTTTAAAACTGACATTTCCCCAACCCTCTTCTCTGTCACATATACAGAATGAAGAGATCAGAAAGTAAAGAACAGAAGAACAGAAGAACATGCCATACTGGGTCAGACCAAGGGTCCATCAAGCCCAGCATCCTGTTTCCAACAGTGGCCAATCCTGGCCATAAGAACCTGGCAAGTACCCAAAAGCTAAGTCTATTCCATAATACCTTTGCTAATGGCAGTGGCTATTCTCTAAGAGGCAGATTTTATAAATCTGCGCACACACATACTTTTGTTCGCGCACCAGGCGCGAACAAGAGTATGCGGGATTTTAATAGATAGATAGCCGCGCGTATCCATTAAAATCCGGGGTCGGCGTGCGCAAGGCTGCAGAAGTGGTTTCTAAAATACTTTCCTTGTGCCGCTATCCACTTATTGAGGGTGAAAACGGATTTAATTGTATGGTAGACCTTCCTTAGGATAAAGCCTCAAGCTCTCTGCAAAAACCTATGGGAAAAGACAATGGTATCCCATGTTTGTTTGGGGAACTGGAAGTGATGGATATATGGAGGCTGCTTAATTCTTTGAGCGATTGCACCCACTTGTCTACAGCACATGCGACCCAATCACATGCAGACTATCTGTTGGTATCAGAGGAAGCATTCTCCAGAATACACTCACTTAGCACTGAGACCTTTGTGATTTCTGTTGCTCTTTAGTTACATCTGTAATTGAGAGAGAAGTATCACTCATGAACACTGATGCTTGGCAGAATGTTCTTGTGGTTGCCTCAGGATAAAAATATAAAACTTTCATTAACGAAAAAAAAGAAAACAGTCTGAGGTCAATACTCAGCACCACTTCGCCAGATGAGTTCTGACTTATTTGGCTAAATGGCAGTGTTTGAATATCCAGTCACATTCAACGGCTGCCACTTAGCTGGCTAAGTGGTGGGTGGGACTGGGGAACAACTGGGTGGAGCTACATATGCAGTTAATTTAGCTGGATAAGTAACGATATTTAGACTTATTTGGCTAAGAAAGCTGGGTATATTCAGTGGCGAGACCACACCGTTGAATATCTCAGCTAAGTTAGCTAGATAAGTTTATCCGGCTAACTTCCCTGGCCGGCTAGCATTTGAATACCTACCTTAATGAGTATAAAAATGCATAAAAAGCAAATGTTGCTTACCTGTAACAGGTGTTCTCACAGGACAGCAGGATGTTAGTCCTCACATATGCGTGACATCATCAGGATGGAGCCCAGTCACGGAAAACCTCTGTCAAAGTTTCCAGAACTTTGACTAGCCCCTACTGGGCATGCCCAGCATGGCACTAACCCTGCAGCCAGCAGGGTCCCCCTTCAGTCTTATTTGAAAGCTACAGGCAGTGCCGAAAAATAAAACAACAAAACATTACGAACCCAACACCGCGGGGTGGTGGGCAGGTTTCGTGAGGACTATCATCCTGCTGTCCTGTGAGAACACCTGTTACATCAGGTAAGCAACATTTGCTTTCTCACAGGACAAGCAGGATGGTAGTCCTCACATATAGGTGAGTACCGAGCTGAGGATGTCCGAACATGCACCAAATGTATCCAAAGGCGTACAACAGGCACAACAACTGGGGTGGAATTTGGGAGAGGGCATCCTGAACCCCACCGGGCAGGCAGAAGGGTGTAGGTACGTCACGTTGTAAATAAGTTGCAAAGGACAGACTGGCTGAAGATGGAATCTTGTCTTCCAGCTTTGTCCAAGCAATAGTGGGCTGTGAAGGTATGGAGAGAACTCCAGGTTGCAGCTCTGCAAATGTCAGGAAGCGGCACCGATCATAGGTGTGCTACTGAAGTCGCCATGGCCCTCACAGAGTGTGCTTTAACACGGTCTTGAAATGGAATGCCCGCTTGCTGATAGCAAAAGGATATGCAGTCCGCCAACCAAGAGGAGAGAGTCTGCTTACCCACAGGCTTTCCCAACTTGTTAGGGTGGAAAGAGATGAACAATTGAGTGCTTTCCCTGTGGGCAGCTATACAATCTAGGTAAAACGCTAGAGCCCGTTTACAGTCAAGGGTATGCAGAGCCTGGGCTGGCATGGGGCCTGGGAAAAAAGATAGGTAGTATGATGGATTGGTTTAGATGAAAATCCGAGACTACCTTAGGTAAGAATTTAGGGTGAATGCGGAGTACCGCCCGGTCCTGCAGAAATTTAGTGTAAGGCGGATAGGTAACTAGAGCCTGCAATTCACTAACTCTGCAAGCTGAAGTGATTGCCAAAAGGAAAATCACTTTCCATGTGAGATATCAAAGTTCACAAGAGTGAAGAGGCTCGAAAAGCGGTTTCATGAGCCAACCGAGAACCAGATTAAGGTCCCAAGAAGGGGCCGGAGGACGTAATGGAGGCTTGATGTGGAGCAAGCCTTTTAAAAAGCGTGTTACAAGGGGTTGTACTGATAAAGGGACATCCCCGATACCTTTATGGAAGGCGGCTACCGCACTGACATGCATTCTGATGGAAGAGGTCTTTAGACCTGCTTTATTTATTTATTTATTTATGTATTTATTTATTTATTTTTAGTTTTTATATACCGATGTTCCTGGATAGGATACATATCGCACCAGTTTACATAAAACTGAACTGTCGCTGAAGGGCGGATACAATGAAACATGAGTTACAATGAACAAGCGGAAACAAAGGACATGTGGAACATTAGGAATACACTATAGTATAACAGTATAATAATACTAGACATAAAATAGTAAAAATAAAGTAATAATAATAATAAAACAGTAACCATGATAATAAACAATAGCAACAAAGGGCTATGCCTAATGGAGCTTCTAAATCTTTAGGAAGATGCTATCGGGACGGGAAAGGAGGGGTGACTGATGGATAAAGGAGAGAACTAACTTAGCAAGTGGGCAGGTTAAGGAAAATGCCATCGGGATGGGAAAGGAGGTGTAACTGATGGATGCTAGGAGAGAACTAACTTAGCAGCGGGTAGGATAAGAGGGAGGAAGATTACAGAGTGCATTGAGGCGTTTAACTTAAAAGGAGTCATAGAGGGACTAAGTGACTTGTAGCTGTGTGACGGTCCGCGGTTAGATTGGGAATTCCTGTAGTCTTTGTCTCCCGGAGTAGTTCAAGATCTGGGGGATATGTGGAGTGCCGGTATGGATAAGAGGGCTTAGAGTCGTGAATCTAGTCTATAGTTGATATGAACCAAGGGAGCCTTAGTGAGAGAAGTTATCTCTCCGGGACTGATTTTGACAAATGCCAAAGATAGTCCAGATACTTCGGGATTGGACATGAAAAGGGGTCAAGGGACTGAGAAGAGCATCATGATGTGAACCTTTTCCATTTGTAAGAGTAAGATTTTCTCGTGGAAGGCTTTTGTGAAGCAATCAAGACACGGGAAACTGGATCTGAAAGGTTAAGTGGTTGAAGGATTAACCTTTCAACATCCATGCCGTCAGGGACAAGGCTTGAAGATTGGGATGGCGTAGGCATCCGACGTTTTGAGTGATCAGGAGCAGGTCCTTTCCCAAGGGAATGTGCCTGCTGATGGAGAGATCCTGAAGTATTGAAAACCACACTTGGCATGGCCAGTGAGGTGCTATCAGGATCATTTATTTATTTATTTATTTATTTATTTAAATGCTTTTAAAATATACCGACATTCATAGGACATATCATGCCGGTTCACAATCAACATTGTAAAGGAGGAAGAGGAAATTACAAATAACAGGGAGGGGGGAGGTGGAGCAGTGAAGGAAAAAGGAGAGGATGGGGGTCAGGTGACAGTAAGCGCAGAAGTTGCGGGAAGGAGAAAGGTAGTGAAGTGCTAGGGGAGAGAGAAATTGATAGGAACTGTGTTAAAAAAAAACTGAGAATAAAAAATTAACTTGTCCTGACGTAACTTGTCCTGACGTAACTTGTCCTGACGTAACTTCACGAGAGTCTTCGAGAGAAGAGGAAGTGGAGGGAATGCATAAAGCAGACCGGTTGCCCATGAGAGGGAGAATGCATCTCTGGGCTGAGAGTGTTCGCTGCGAATGAGGGACCAGTAGTTGTCCACTTTGTGGTTCTGAGGGGATGCAAAGAGGTCTATCTGAGGATATCCCCATTGTTGGAAGATGGAGTTTGCTACTGAGGGGTTGAGAGACCACTCGTGCATTTGAAAGACGCGACTCAGCTTGTTTGCCAGCACATTGTCCACTCCCAGCAAGTAGGGAGCCCTGAGGTACATCGAATGGGAGAGGGCTTCCGCCCAAATCTGCGCAGCTTCCTGACACAGAAGGAAGGAGCCTGTGCCTCCCTGCTTGTTGATGAACCTCATGGCCACCTGGTTGTCCGTCTGAATTAGGATGACCTGATTTGACAGGCGATCCTGAAAGGTCCTGAGAGCATATCTTATTGCTCGAAGCTCCAGGAAATTTATTTGGTGTTTGGCTTCCTCTGGAGACCAAGAGCCTTGTGTCTGCAGATCGGCTACGTTGGCTCCCTACCTGAGGTTGGAAGCGTCGGTGGTGAGAATGATTTGAGGATTTGGAACCTGGAAGGGCAATCCCCGGAGGAGATTGGTCTGATTTTTCCACCAGGCAAGGGACAGACGGAGTGAGTCGGTGACATGGACAATGGTTGACAGAGGCTGAATAGCTTGAGTCCATTGAGACCTCAGAGTCCAGTGCATGAGCCTCATGGCCAAGTGGGCCATTGGTGTGACATGGACTGAGGACGCCAAGTGTCCCAGGAGGACAAGAAATTGGCGTGCAGTTGCAGCGTGTTGAGACTGCAGTTGGTGAGCAAGAGACACGAGAGTCCGTGCTCATTGTCGAGGCAGGAAAGCCTTTGCCTGTAAGGTGTCCAAGTCTGCCCCAATGAATGATAAGGTTTGAGATGGGACTAAGTAGGATTTGTTGTAATTGATGAGAAACCCTAACAAAATTAGAGTGTGTAAGGTTAGATTGAAGGACGACAGAGCAGCTTGCTGAGTGGGAGCCCTGATTAACCAGTTGTCCAGATAGGGGTAGACGTGAACACCTTGTGTCCTGAGGAATGACGTGACGACTACTAGGCATTTTGTAAAGACTCGTGGAGCAGAAGCTAGGCCGAATGGAAGCACTCGGTATTGATAGTGCTTGAGGCCTACTAGGAATCTCAGGTATTTGTGATGAACTGAACTTATTGCAATATGGGTGTATGCGTCTTGGAGGTCCAGAGAGCAGAGCCAGTCTCCTCTTTATAGAAGAGGTAGAAGCGAGCCCAAGGTGACCATCTTGAACCTTTCTCACTGGAGGTATTTGTTGAGGGCCCGTAGATCTAGAATAGGACAGACGCCTCCCGATTTTTTGGGGATTAGAAAGTACCGGGAATAGAACTCGAGGCCTTACTGAGAGTGCGGAACAGGTTCTATTGCTCTTGACTGGAAGAATGGAGTGGTCGGACGTTCTCCACATCTGCAGAGGTGGGGAATCCGGTGGCAGGGCGAGAAAGTTCAGATGGTAACCCTGAGCAATGATTGCCAATACCCATTGGTTGGATGTGATTGAATGCCACATGTTGTGGAAGTGGCACAGTCGACCTCCCACTGGTATGTGCGACAGAGGAATCTGGCTGCTGCTCTCCAAGTGGAAGTCAAAAACCTGAAGCAGGCCCCGGCTGGGGAGCTGCTTGTGGTTTTTGTTTTCGGGTTTGGCGAGACTGAGGTTTTTGATAAGGTCTCTTAGCACGGGATCTGGCTGGTGGCGGGTAGGACTTTCTTGGACGGTAGAACGACTTCTTAGAGTCCTTTCTAAAGGGCTGCTTTGAGGAGAAGTCGGAAGGCATCAAAGAGAGCTGTTTTAGGGTCTCATGATGGTCTTTTAATTTGGCCACCGTCCGTTGGATCTGTTCGCCGAACAGATTATCTCCTACACAAGGCAGGTTGGACAACCGGTCTTGCACTTCTGGGCGAAGGTCAGAAGACTTGAGCCAGGCCCACCGTCTCGCCAAAATAGCAGCTGCAGATGTTCTGATCTCATGCTTGCCTGCCTCAAAACCTTTGCTTACAAGGGTTTGTAGTTGGTCTTGGAATTGCTGAGGCAGGGAGTCTGAGAGGTCCTGTATCTGCTTAAAGATGGCCCTGTTATATTGGGTCATATAAAGCTGATAGGCAGCAATTTGGGAGATGAGCATGGCCCCTTGGAATACTCGGCGACCAATGTTGTCTAGGAATTTCTGTTCCTTACCAGGAGGAGTAGACGAATGAGGTTTTGACCCTTTTGCCCTCTTTTGTGCTGACTCTACCATGATTGAGTGGTGATCAAGCTGTGACTTCTGAAAACCTGGGGCTGACTGTACTAAATAAGTAGTGTCAGCTTTCCTGTGTACTGGATTTTCCCAGTTCTTTTTGAGGAGATCAAGAAGAACCTGGTGGATGGGAATAGATGTTATTACCTTGGGGGCATCCAGGAATTAGAGCAACTCCATCATCTGGTGCCTATCATCCTGTTCTGTCTGCAATTGAAAAAGAACCAATTCAGCCATTTCCTTCACAAAATTTATAAATGAGAGGTCCTCTGGAGGAGAATGCTTTCTACTCTCAGTGGGTGAAGGTGGTGAAGGTAAGTCATCTGTGTCTGATGAGGTATCATCTCCCCAGGTATCATAAGGATCAACAACCTTTCCTCAAGGAAGTAGAGGGGAAGAGGGTGGTTGGATACCTGAAGGTCCTGGTCTAGGCTCTGAAGGAATCGGAGGAATTATCGGAGGCACTGACGATGGCATCGAAGGCACTGGTATAGGCATCGAGGGCATCGATGGATGGCTCGGTGGCGCCAATGGACGTATCAGCACCGATGGTTGGATCGGTGGCGAGGGACGTATAGGCATCGATGGCTGAGGCATAACTCCGGATGGAGGAATGCGGAATGGTGTTTCTTCTCCTGATGATGCTGTCAGTGGGGAGGGCATTGGAGCCATCGGAGACCTGGGATCCATCGATGGAAAAGCGGCCATTAGGGCTTCCATCCTGGATAGTAGCGGTGCCAGCGCTGCCGGAATCGGGTCGATGATCGGTTCCACAGTCGGTGCCGGAGGAACCTGAAGATATTGCATCGCCTTGTCGATGGCCTCCTGAACCATCCGGTCCAGTTCTTCTTGGAGACCCGGAGCAAGTAGCCCCAGCTCTGGAACAGAAGAAGGAGGCAGAGGCATAGCCGGAGGGACCACCGTTAAAGGTGGAGTCGCGGCTCCCGATCCCCGATCGGGTGAGGGTTGTCCCATAGACCCAGTTGCAGGAATGGTCGGTGCATTTCCTGGACTGGGCTTCTATGACAGCGACTCGGACGATGGCGAGGTCGATGATTTCGCTCCCTCGATGGTCCAAGTCTTACCATGTCGATGGCGATGTTTCTCCCTGCGATCCCCTCGATCCTGAGGGGGAGTAGAGGGTGTCGATGGCTGAGAAGTCGTCAATGCCGGTCGGGCACCAGTCGGTGGTTAATGCTGGTGCGAAGTCGACGATGCCGGTTCAGATGACGTCCATGCAATGGACGGAGTCGGGGTTTGAGCATGGAAGAGAAGTTCCATCTTCTCCATTCTGGCCTTGCGACCCTTCGGTGTCATTAGGGCACATTTGGTGCAGGTCAAGACATCGTGCTCACGTCCTAAACACATTACACAGACTTTATGGGGGTCTGTGATAGACATGATGTGGGTACAGTCCGGGTACTGATGAAACCACGACGCCAGGGCCATGGAAAACATTTAGCCGCGATACTGTCGACGGCCAGTAGGCTGTGAAGGCCAAACTCGACGGTAATCGACGGGAAACAGGTAAAAACCTACTGGAGTACCGTTGACTTATAAAAGGTAGAGGAGGGACCCCTGTGGGGCAATTTAACTTTTAGTAATTCCATGAGGAAAATTTCTGTGAGGAATCTCTTCAGAGCTCCTTTACCGCGAGGCTACTGCTGAGCAGAAAAAAGAAGACTGAAGGGGGACCCCTGCTGGCTGCAGGGTTAGTGCCATGCTGGTCATGCCCAGTAGGGGCAAGTCAAAGTTCTGGAAACTTTGACAGAATTTTTCCGTGATTGGGCTCCATCCTGATGATGTCACCCATATGTGAGGACTACCATCCTGCTTGTCCTGTGAGAATAAATGTGATCCAATACTCTTTTGGAAAGCTGCCACTGCCATTCTGAGGGGAGAAATTATCAATCAGTTATGTGATAACTAAACAGAAGAGGCTTATCAATGTCATCATGGATTTGGAGAAGAATTAAATCAAAGCAAGTAGAAAATGATAGAAACTTGGTCAGTGGTAGCCAGAGAGGAATGTACTGATCTTCAGCAATTACTGAATGATTTGATACAACAGAGTGTGCATCCTTCTGTGCAGTTTTTAAAACATAGATTTTTTTTCTTCCTGGTAGCAAATTGGGGATGTTATTGATGAGATTGGTGAAAACATAACTCGCTTAGGGATGTGAATCGTGTCCTCGATCGTCTTAACGATCGATTTCGGCTGGGAGGGGGAGGGAATCGTATTGTTGCCAGTTTGGGGGGGTAAAATATCGTGAAAAATCGTGAATTGAAAAATCTAAAAATCTAAAAATCGCAAAACCGGCACATTAAAACCCCCTAAAACCCACCCCCGACCCTTTAAATTAAATCCCCCACCCTCCCGAACCCCCCCCAAATGAGTTAAATAACCTGCGGGTCCAGCGGCGGTCCGGAACGGCAGCGGTCCGGAACGGGCTCCTGCTCCTGAATCTTGTTGTCTTCAGCCGGCGCCATTTTCCAAAATGGCGCCGAAAAATGGCGGCGGCCATAGACGAACACGATTGGACGGCAGGAGGTCCTTCCGGACCCCCGCTGGACTTTTGGCAAGTCTCGTGGGGGTCAGGAGGCCCCCCACAAGCTGGCCAAAAGTTCCTGGAGGTCCAGCGGGGGTCAGGGAGCGATTTCCCGCCGCAAATCGTTTTCGTACGGAAAATGGCGCCGGCCATACGCGTATGGCCGGCGCCATTTTCCATACGGAAAATGGCGCCGGCAGGAGATCGACTGCAGGAGGTCGTTCAGCGAGGGTTCCGGCGCCTCGCTGAACGACCTCCTGCAGTCGATCTCCTGCCGGCGCCATTTTCCGTACGGATAATGGCGCCGGCCATACGCGTATGGCCGGCGCCATTTTCCGTACGAAAACGATTTGCGGCGGGAAATCGCTCCCTGACCCCCGCTGGACCTCCAGGAACTTTTGGCCAGCTTGTGGGGGGCCTCCTGACCCCCACGAGACTTGGCAAAAGTCCAGCGGGGGTCCGGAAGGACCTCCTGCCGTCCAATCGTGTTCGTCTATGGCCGCCGCCATTTTTCGGCGCCATTTTGGAAAATGGCGCCGGCTGAAGACAACAAGATTCAGGAGCAGGAGCCCGTTCCGGACCGCTGCCGTTCCGGACCGCCGCTGGACCCGCAGGTTATTTAACTCATTTGGGGGGGGGTTCGGGAGGGTGGGGGATTTAATTTAAAGGGTCGGGGGTGGGTTTTAGGGGGTTTTAGTGTGCCGGCTCACGATTCTAACGATTTATAACGATAAATCGTTAGAATCTCTATTGTATTGTGTTCCATAACGGTTTAAGACGATATTAAAATTATCGGACGATAATTTTAATCGTCCTAAAACAATTCACATCCCTAAACTCGCTTCCAAATTTATCCCTGAAATTAGAGCTGCGGCAAGGAGCTTTTATGCAATCTTCAAGACCTATTTATTCAAAATTTCAGGAATTTTATAAGGTTTTATATTCTACCGAGAGATACGACCTTAAAGAAAGACAACATGGCAAATGTGACCTTGCCACAGTTCCACAAGACTTGCAGATCTTTAAAGCACCCCCCCCCCAGTCACCACAGAGGAAGCTGCACAAGACAAGTGATAAAATCCTTCCCCAAATGTTAAGTCCCTGGGGCCAGACAATCTGAGCTCAGACACTTGTATAAACTCTGGAGTATGCAATCCCCTGCCATGCCTGCTTCAGGAAATGACCAAGAAGCAGATGCTGAGAACTATGCAGGTGGGCAATTATTACTGTTATATCAAAGGTGAGAGGGGATCTGAAGGAACAAGGTTCTTGCAGGCCATTCTCTCTGTTAAACCAGGATATAGACATTTTTGCTTACCTCATTGCTGATAGGCTGAAATTTACAGCACCAACCTAACCTTGATAGCCCTTGGTCAAGTAGGATTTGCGCCAATGTGCAGAAACTCACTGGGGCCTTGGGAATGTATACGCTTGATGCCGAAAAGCTTTTGATCATTTATAAAACATGCACCACAAAGATCGGGCTTTCAGGGATTGTTCATTATTTTATTCAGGTTTTGTAAATGGATTAGTGCAAATGGTTACTTATCTCAGCCTTTCAGCTTAGAGAGCCAAGGATGTGCCAAGGATGCCCCTTATCCACTCTTATTTATAATCACTTTGGAAACTCAAAAGAAAATGTAGTGGTGCTGGATGGCTTTCTGAGGACTCTTCTCATTGCAGCAGTGGGGCCCTGGGATCTGGTGGTCCACTTTGGGGAGGGGGCACAGGGGCTGAGGCCTTTTCAAGGGTTGTTGATACTGGAAATCAAAGGTTGAAGGTACCTAGCTGGATTTTGTGAGTTTATTCTTTTCTTTACTTATCTATCTACCTGGACCTAGGGCTCTGAGTGCCCCAATGAACAACATTTGCCACCTGTGCCATTTGGGGTTGCTTAACATTATAGCAATGGGGCCCTAGGATCTAGTGCCCTCCCTGGGGGATGGGGGTTGGTGCAGTTGATGCATTGCTAAGACCTGTGCAATGGCTGTTGACCCCTGAAATCAAAAGCTAAGGCACCTGGTTAGATTTTTTTTTTTGGGGGGGGGGAGCCTGTTTTTGCCTTTTTCCCCACTTACCTGCGACTTGAACCCAGGATCATCTCTGCTCCACAGTACTTACTATCCATGCTACTGGGCTGGGCACCTTGCTTGAGTGCCCTTTGGAGACTCTTATCATTGCAACAATGGATGCCTGAGATCTGGTGCTTCCCCAGGGGAGGGGTAGAGGTGGATGAGAGCTTTGCAGTGGCCATTGACCCTGGAAACCAAAGGCTAAGACACTTGGCTGAATTTTTTGAGTTTATTTTTATTTACTTCCCCACAGCACTTACTACTTGTGCCACTGTGCTACACTAGGCCCCCTACTTGCAGGGTTGGCCACCTCCGGTCCTAGAGAGCCACAAACAGGCCTGGTTTTCAGGATAGTCCCAAAAAACAGTACGGAAGATGGTCTAACAAAGCCAGGAAGCAGACGAAACAAAACGTAGACCAGTCGCCTTAGATATTAAGGATGTCTTTATTTATTCAAGGCAGTATATTGTCAAGGGATAAACCATACGGTGCCCACCGGATAAAACATTAGGTGCCCGACTCAGACCAGGTTTCGCCCAAGCTTAGGGCTGCATCGGGGGCTTTCCCCATGTATTGGCTAATATAAACAGCAACTTGTTCCTCATAAAATGACTTGTGTTCACACATAGTTATAAAGCTGAATCCGTGTTTCCACTAATACTTGTATAGACAGTGTATTACCAAAACGCCAATGGTGCAAACAGTAAGCATATGTACTATAGATGGCGGCGGAAAACATACACTTAAGGAAACTTGAGTTAGATGTTATAAATAAAGATGATTTACTGCATCGGTTGCAGAGGCACTGTCATGAGAAATAGCGATGTGTTTTTACATTCATGTAGACTCATATGAAAGTAAAAACGCATCTTTATCATTGCAGCAGTGGTGGTGATGGGGGAACTTGGGATCTGTAGCTCCCCTGGGGATGGCTGAGACCTGTGCACTTGCTTTTGACCTTTGAAGCCAAGGGGTGGATTTTTTTTTTTTTTACTTTCCCCTACCTACCTGTGACTTGAACCTAGAACCCTGGGCACCCCCCTGAATAGCACTTACCCTCTCTGCTGGCCTCCCTTTCTGGATGGCTTTTTGGGGACCCTTATCATTGTAGCAATGGGGGAGCCTTGGGCTCCATATAGAATTCAATTACCTTCACCAAGAAACTAGTAAAATCCTGGCTTCTTAAAGCTGCTTTTAATAATTAATTTTTAGCATCCTTCCTAGGTTCTTCTTAGTTTTTAGTAACTGTAGAGAATGCTCTTTTAATTTGTAACCTGATCTATGACTTTTAGGTTTTTAAGTTTATATTAATTTTATGTTGAGTATATTTTATCTTTTAATCTTTTTCTGATTTATAACTGTTGTTCACTGCCTTGAGCTTTTAAGGTTTTTTGTTTTTGGTTTTTTTTTGGAAAGGCAGGCAACAAAAGTGAAATGAATGAAAATACATAATGGGGGGTAATTTTCGAAAGGATTTATGCTCAGAAAACCCAGTTTTATACACGTAAACGGCCTTTTAAATAAATGTTACCTGGTGGGAGTGGGGTGGGGAGGATGTGCATACAAAAGTATACAGGAAAGTGATTTTGCATGCACCTGTTTTACGTGTACTATAAAGAGGCACTCTGGGGTGCAAAGTAGGGTCAGGGACATGATTTACACATGGACATTTGATTTTCAAAAGGATGCGTATAAAATATACTTGCACCAAACTCCTGAGCAGGTACAAACTTTGCTTGTGTAGGTCATCCCTGTTTCCATGCACACCTGTAAATTTTCAAAGCAGATTCACGCGCATAAATCTGCTTTAAAAATTCAGGCTAAGGTCTGCAGGTAAAAAGCACCATTAGTATGTGGAAACTTTATTGCTGAGGCACTGAATTTTCAGAGCTACAAGAAGGCCTGTGTGCAAGGCCTGTCTGCTCCTTCTGCCTGTACAGAAACTCCTGTGAAAACAGTTTTATGCAGAATAAGGCCAGCTTACCACAAGTTACATTTCTTGAATCCTAACTATGAAGTGTTACAGGAATGGATGGCAATTGTTTTCTGTGCAACAACTTTTTACCAATAATTCCCTTTGGATTGGAGGATTATTAATGAACAGCCCTGCTGTCCCCACCCTTTTGCTGTAGTACTGAAAGAAATTATGGCTAAGGAAAGGGTTTTGTAACAGTTATTTTTCTAAAACTACTATTTGGTTTCAAAAACTATTAAGTCCTGTGTGGTCTTCTTATTGTTTAGCACTAAATTCATTGAGCTGGTGGGTAATGGGCTGCAGCGGGACTGCCTCACTTCCTGCAACTTCAGGAAGGGAAATAAACAGAAAAAAAATAAAAGAAACAATTTTTTTGTTAAAAAAAAAAGTGCTGAGGGACTTTTGCTTGGAACTGCTAAGAGTAAAATGAAAGTCCTGCAGCATGTATTAGAGATTTTAATTGCACAGATTTTTCTATGTAAAACCTTTTTCCCTTGAAGAACTGAATCCCTCTTCCTTGCACCATCGTCTCATCCAGGCAGGCAGAGCTCCGGAGTCTCAATGCGTGGATGAGACGATGGTGCAAGGAAGAGGGATTCAGTTTTGTTAGGAACTGGGGAACCTTTTGGGAAAGGGGGAGTCTCTTCCGAAGGGATGGGCTCCACCTTAACCAGGGTGGAACCAGACTGCTGGCACTAACCTTTAAAAAGGAGATAGAGCAGCTTTTAAACTAGAACAAAGGGGAAAGCTGACAGTCGCTCAGCAGCGCATGGTTCGGAGAGAGGTATCGTTAAAGGATACTAATGATGCATTAGAATTAGGGCATCCTGACAGTGAGGTTCCAATAATTAGAAAAGCAGTCCAAGTGCCTGTAACTAAAAACTCACCTGAGCTAAAAAATTCAAACTTATCCCTATCAATTAAAAAGCAGAATGATAATACAAACAAAAAACAAACTTTGAAATGTTTGTATGCTAATGCCAGAAGTCTAAGAAGTAAGATGGGAGAATTAGAATGTATAGCAGTGAATGATGTCATAGACTTAATTGGCATCTTAGAGACATGGTGGAAAGAGGATAACCAATGGGACAGTGCTATACCGGGGTACAAATTATATCGCAGTGACAGAGAGGAGCACTCGGGAGGAGGTGTGGCGCTTTATGTTCGGGATGGCATAGAGTCCAACAGGATAAACATCCTGCATGAGACTAAATACAAAATTGAATCTTTATGGGTAGAAATCCCTTCTGTGTCAGGGAAGACTATAGTGATAGGGGTATACTACCGTCCACCTGGTCAAGATGGTGAGACGGACAGTGAAATGGTAACAGAAATTAGGGAAGCTAAACAAATTGGTAGTGCAGTAATAATGGGAGACTTCAATTACCCCAATATTGACTGGGTAAATATATCATCGGGTCACACTAGAGAGATAACGTTCCTGGATGGAATAAATGATAGCTTTATGGAGCAACTGGTTAATGAACCGACGAGAGAGGGAGCAATTTTAGATCTAATTCTCAGTGGAGCACAGGACTTGGTGAGAGAGGTAACGGTGATGGGGCCGCTTGGCAATAGTGATCATAATATGATCAAATTTGATTTAATGACTGGAAGAGGAACAGTGTGCAAATCCACAGCTCTCGTGCTAAACTTTCAAAAGGGAAACTTTGATAAAATGAGAAAAATTGTTAGAAAAAAACTGAAAGGAGCAGCTACAAAAGTAAAAAATGTCCAAGAGGCGTGGTCATTGTTAAAAAATACCATCCTAGAAGCACAGTCCAGATGTATTCCACACATTAAGAAAGGTGGAAAAAAGGCAAAACGATTACCGGCATGGTTAAAAGGGGAGGTGAATGAAGCTATTTTAGCCAAAAGATCTTCATTCAAAAATTGGAAGAAGGATCCAACTGAAGAAAATAGGATAAAGCATAAACATTGGCAAGTTAAATGTAAAACATTGATAAGACAGGCTAAGAGAGAATTTGAAAAGAAGTTGGCAGTAGAGGCAAAAACTCACAGTAAAAACTTTTAAAAATATATCCGAAGCAGAAAGCCTGTGAGGGAGTCAGTTGGACCGTTAGATGATTGAGGGGTTAAAGGGGCACTTAGAGAAGATAAGGCCATCGCGGAAAGATTAAATGATTTCTTTGCTTCGGTGTTTACTGAAGAGGATGTTGGGGAGGTACCCATAATGGAGAAGGTTTTCATGGGTAATGATTCAGATGGACTGAATCAAATCACGGTGAACCTAGAAGATGTGGTAGGACTGATTGACAAACTGAAGAGTAGTAAATCACCCGGACCAGATGGTATACACCCCAGAGTTCTGAAGGAACTAAAAAATGAAATTTCAGACCTATTAGTAAAAATTTGTAACTTATCATTAAAATCATCCATTGTACCTGAAGACTGGAGGATAGCATATGTAACCCCAATATTTAAAAAGGGCTCCAGGGGTGATCCGGGAAACTACAGACCGGTTAGCCTGACTTCAGTGCCAGGAAAAATAGTGGAAAGTGTTCTAAACATCAAAATCATAGAACATATAGAAAGACATGGTTTAATGGAACAAAGTCAGCATGGCTTTACCCAAGGCAAGTCTTCCCTCACAAATCTGCTTCACTTTTTTGAAGGAGTTAATAAACATGTGGATAAAGGTGAACCGGTAGATGTAGTATACTTGGATTTTCAGAAGGCGTTTGACAAAGTTCCTCATGAGAGGCTTCTAGGAAAAGTAAAAAGTCATGGGATAGGTGGCGATGTCCTTTCGTGGATTGCAAACTGGCTAAAAGACAGGAAACAGAGAGTAGGATTAAATGGACAATTTTCTCAGTGGAAGGGAGTGGACAGTGGAGTGCCTCAGGGATCTGTATTGGGACCCTTACATTTCAATATATTTATAAATGATCTGGAAAGAAATACGACGAGTGAGATAATCAAATTTGCAGATGACACAAAATTGTTCAGAGTAGTTAAATCACAAGCAGATTGTGATAAATTGCAGGAAGACCTTGTGAGACTGGAAAATTGGACATCCAAATGGCAGATGAAATTTAATGTGGATAAGTGCAAGGTGATGCATATAGGGAAAAATAACCCATGCTATAATTACACAATGCTGGGTTCCATATTAGGTGCTACAACCCAAGAAAGAGATTTATTTATTTATTTAAATGATTTATATACCGGAGGTTCCTGTATAGTATACATATCACCCCGGTTTACAAAGAACAGTAACTATCGCTAAAAAATATAGCGGTTTACATAGAACATAGAACATAATAAAAGAAGTTTTTACATTGAACAAATCTAAGTAAGTAAAGTTTTTACATTGAATAAATTAATTGAAGCAAATAGTGTATGATATTTAACCGTTAATAAACAAGCAGTTAATAAATCAATGAATAACATGGAAAAATATGAAGTCAATATGAGTATATGTATGTAGTATGTATGAATTCAGCATGTGTAAATTTCTGATTGAATAAAATAATAGATCTGAATAAAACGTTGTGGGCTTGAAAATACTTTTCTTCGTGTTCTTGGCTCTAGGGGAAAGCTTGTTTGAACAGCCAAGTCTTAAGTTTCTTTTTAAATGTAGGGTGGCATGTTTCCAAACGAAGGTCTGGAGAGAGCGAGTTCCAAAGTGATGGGCCAGCTGTGGATAATGCACGTTTCCTCAAAATGGATTTCGCCGGTTGTGTGATTAGTCTGTTTTGATAGGCGCTTCTGGTTGGTTTCACGGATGTGTGTAATCGAATTTGAAATGTTAGGTTGAGAGGTGCGATGTTGTGTAAGGCCTTATGAATCATCATTAAAGATTTGAACTGGATCCTGTATTTAATCGGAAGCCAGTGGAGATGGTGGAGAATAGGGGTGATATGATCTCTTTTTTTGGCATTTGAAAGAATTCTTGCAGAGGCATTCAGGACCATCTGAAGTGGTTTGATGGTACATGCTGGAAGGCCTAGGAGGAGGGAGTTACAGTAATCCAGCTTTGGGAGAATGATGGCTTGTAAGACCATGCGGAAGTCTCTGTAAAGGAGGAGAGGTTTGAGTTTCTTTAATGTTTGAAGTTTAAAGAAACATTCTTTTGTTGTGTTGTTGACGAATTTGTTGAGGCAGAGTTTGCTGTCTAAGATGACTCCCAGGTCTCTAACTTGTTGCGAGGTGGAGAGCCCTGCGGTGTCCGGATGTTGGTTAGTGGTAGAAAGTGGGGAGAGGGTATAGTTTTCCGGTGAAATGATGAGGATTTCAGTTTTGTTTTTGTTTAGAACCAAGTTGATGCTGGTGAGTAGATTGTTGATAGCTAACAGACATTTATTCCAGAATGATATGGCTTTGTGTAGGGAATCTTCTATAGGGATGAGGATTTGAATATCATCCACGTATAGGTAATGTCTTAGCTTAAGGTTAGTAAGAAGTTGACAGAGTGGGAGCAGATAAATATTGAAAAGGGTCGGGGAGAGGGATGATCCTTGTGGTACCCCCCTTTTGGATTTAGGTGTCATAGTGGATAACACATTGAAATCGTCGGTTCAGTGTGCTGCGGCAGTCAAAAAAGCAAACAGAATGTTGGGAATTATTAGAAAGGGAATGGTGAATAAAACGGAAAATGTCATAATGCCTCTGTATCGCTCCATGGTGAGACCGCACCTTGAATACTGTGTACAATTCTGGTCGCCGCATCTCAAAAAAGATATAATTGCGATGGAGAAGGTACAGAGAAGGGCTACCAAAATGATAAAGGGAATGGAACAACTCCCCTATGAGGAAAGACTAAAGAGGTTAGGACTTTTCAGCTTGGAGAAGAGACGACTGAGGGGGGATATGATAGAGGTGTTTAAAATCATGAGAGGTCTAGAACGGGTAGATGTGAATCGGTTATTTACTCTTTCAGATAGTAGAAAGACTAGGGGCACTCCATGAAGTTAGCATGGGGCACATTTAAAACTAATCAGAGCAAGTTCTTTTTTACTCAACGCACAATTAAACTCTGGAATTTGTTACCAGAGGATGTGGTCAGTGCAGTTAGTATAGCTGTGTTTAAAAAAGGATTGGATAAGTTCTTGGAGGAGAAGTCCATTACCTGCTATTAAGTTCACTTAGAGAATAGCCACTGACATTAGCAATGGTTACATGGAATAGACTTAGTGTTTGGGTACTTGCCAGGTTCTTATGGCCTGGATTGGCCACTGTTGGAAACAGGATGCTGGGCTTGATGGACCCTTGGTCTGACCCAGTATGGCATTTTCTTATGTTCTTATGTCTTAAGTTACAGGAAATGAAGTCCTAGGGCAAAAGAAGCTCAACACATTATTAGCCGGGTAGACTAACAAAAGCTATTGCTATCCCTGGGAGTGAGTAATAGGAATTAGATCTTCATATCTGGGAAGTCTCCGGATTTGGCCCGGAGACTCCAGAATTCTGAACAAATTGCCGGGTCAACATCCGAAAGCTCCAACTGCAGAGGAAGAAAGCAGGTCTCGAGTGCCGCCGGTGGACCCCATATCACCAGCATCAAAGGCAAGAATAGGCCTGTGCATGATCCAACCGGGAACAGGAGGGAGCCCGCTCAGCTGCTGCTCCTTCTCCTGGACCAGCACCGCGGTATTCAAACATCGCAGAGCTAGCACTTCCTTCATGCTGATCTCATGCATCAGGATGGGATCCATGGGCCACCCTCTTCATTCTTTTTTGGACTGCCATGCACCTCCCCCCCCCCCCCCCCCCGCGGGTGTACCTTTCACCCTCTCCCAAACACCAGGGTCATGCCATTCAGGAGCCAGCACCAGTTTCCAACCCAATCACCTACTGCAAGGGGCATCTTGCAAACCTCTAGGTAAAATTTGTTTTGTTATTAATTTACTCTTTTAAAACTAACTATTCACACTTCCAACCACAGGATTTTCCTTGTTTTTGTCCCCATGATACTCTGGGGTATTCTCCTGATAGAGGAGAGGACTAGAAAAGGGGTGGGCATGAATGAGAGTGTATCAGGCTGTGCAAAGGAGAGATGTGAGTGTGTGTGATCGTGTGTGTATGTGAGAGAGAGAGAGGGAGAGAAGTGAGTGAGAATGAGCATGTATGTCTGTGAACGAAGACGTGAGTGAATAAGTGTGTATATTAGAGTGTGTATGTGTAAGACAAAGTTTGTGTGCATACCCTCGCTCATCTCGCTACTCCATGACAATTTCAGGGTGACCAGAAATCAAAAGTTCCCAGATATATAGATCTTCTCAGATCTGCCAGATACTTGGGACTTGGAATGGGCAATGTCAGAGACAGGATTCTGGGCTCAGTGGACCTTGGCCTGACCCAGCATGGCAACTTCCTACGGTCGCCATTTAAAAACTGCTAGAAAACTAGTGTGTAGGTGTTTTGAACTTTTGCTTTTTAGAAGGGATGATGAGCCAGGCATGCCTGGCATTTTCTGAGTAGATTTAAAAGGCTTCAGTGCCATTCATTTGACGGCTCCTTACACTTTCTAAACGCTCCAAGATCTACATTTTACATTAGGAGAGAGCAGTTATAATGTTATTACTTTGTTATCAATATTTAATTGCTGGTTTATCAGGATGGAAGTGCAGGAGCCCTGCCATGCAATGTAACATTTGTCTCCCTAGAGATGGAGGAACCCAGGCAGAGCTGTAACCTAGCAACCACATCCGACCTAGAAATTTGGGTACATCTCTCCCCAACAGCAACCTTTGCCCACACCTCTTCCAAAAGGGCCCCGGGAACACCACCCCCCCGCCCTCCAGTTCTTTAACAATCAGCTGCTGCCTGGATGCAGAGTTCTTTGCTCTGTAGACTGGCCTGTTTGACATGATGGGGCGAAAGCAGTTTTGTACCCAGCAGGGTGGATGTGGCAGCTACACTGTGATAATAGTGGAAGCTTCCTTTCAGAACAGAGCAATGCAGACAACTGGAGAACAGGAACCTGAAAAAAAAAATCTTAATTTAAGACACTCTCATTTCCTCTATCCCTCCTCATCCTGCTATTTTTCTCTCTCCCATATTTTTCCTGTTTGAAATGCTTTGTCCTGTTCTATCTCATAACCCTGTTTTTTTCTCTCTCTCTCTCCTGCACATCTCCTAACTCTCTCTCTTTTCTCTCCTTGTCTTCCCCATCCTTGCACTCTTTTTTACTCCATTGAGATTTCTCGCTCTCTTTCCTTTTTTCAGCTGACAGTTTTATTATGTAACAGTGGTTAAATGACTATATGCAAAAACCTCTGGTCATCAGACATTCCGATAAAAGCTAAAGCATTAGGTATAGCGGACAAACAACTGGGAAGGTGAAAATTGTGTAACATAATAACATAAAAAGCAAAATAATCCATCCAGTCTGCCCAGCAAGTTGCTTAGGATAATGACTGCCACTCCATGTAGGTTACCATTACCACCGTGCCTTCGGTTAAGGGTAGTAACTGCTTCTCCATGCAGAAATGTAAACTTTGGGTTTAATAGAGGTTATGCCATTTCTTCATTTCCATTCTCTAGCAGGGTTGGTGCAAGAGTATTAGGTGCCCTAGGCGAAACTTACAGCCTGCCTCCCCCTCCCATCACACCCTCCCCACACACAATTAAAAATTATGCATTTAGGAGAGCTTTCAAGATGGCGTCCTGAATAGACGTGTTAGGAAGAAGCTTCCGATTTTTCTTCTAATCTTTTTTCCACTATGCCACATACCAAGCAGAAAGCCTGGGTTCGGTGTGGAGAAAGTACCTCCACTCCGACCGAAGCTTCTCAGCCCCGGATAGGCAGCTTCTTTGCCTCGCTTTCCCCACCAACACCGGGAGACCGGTTCGCAGTGGGGTCAATCGAGGAGCGAGAACTCTCCCCACCGACCGAAATATCTCTGAGTCCCGGTTCATCAAGGAAACCGACGCCGCTGGGCCGAGGCGAAGGACAGAAGCAGCTGGATACCGACTGCCCCTCTGGGGAATTCAGAGGCGAGGCAGAATCAGTAGTGCAGAGGAAAACATCTTTAGGACTTACCATCACGGAGCAAGCCTACACAGACTCAAGTGGAGGTAAAGAAGGAGAGGGTCTGGAGTTTGCTGCAATGCTCGGCTCGTCTGGTGCAAGCAATGGTGTCGGTGAAGCAGTAAGTGGGGGAAGGGAGGCTGGAAACCATGAAGCTAGTAAGGTTTTTTCTATGCTTCCTAAAGAGGAAATAATGCTTTCCATGAACTGGGCAGCCCTTCAATATCTGGAGAAGGCTATAATGGGACTAACAAGTGAGGTGCGAGACATTAAAAGTCATGTAAAACAAAATGGAATCGAATTGGTTAATGAAAATGTTAAAATGGAAAAAATGGAAGAACGGATTGTGGCAGTAGAGAAAATACAGTTAAATTTGGTGCAGAGTGAAACTGAGACAAATAAGAGACTGGAAAAGA
The DNA here is from genome assembly GCF_901001135.1 of Rhinatrema bivittatum. Classification (NCBI taxonomy): domain Eukaryota; kingdom Metazoa; phylum Chordata; class Amphibia; order Gymnophiona; family Rhinatrematidae; genus Rhinatrema; species Rhinatrema bivittatum. The sequence continues at coordinate 537,838,197 of NC_042617.1, forward strand.
TAGAAAATAGCATAAGGGCTCACAATTTGAGATTTATAAACTTTCCAGAGTTTAGAAATATACCCCCTTTGGAATTGTTCAAATTGTATGTCTCTCAGGTTTTAAAGATACCTGAAGAAATTAAGCATGTTATTACAAAGGCATACTATCTATTTCCTGGTGAAGTAAACCAAGACAACTTGGAAGAATTATCATTATCTGATTTATCTGCTCTTCTGGAGTCCTCTCAGGAAATGGTGGTCACTCAACGGAGGCCAGTATTAGTTTCTTTTGCATTTTTAATGGATAAGAACGATGTCTTCAAGCAGTTCTTTCAGAATAACCAAGTGTTATTTTTTGGTCAAAGATATGGTGCTACTCGGACTTGGTTAAGCAAACACAATTGCAGAGAAAATCATTTCTTAATATGAGGGTGGAAGTTCTTCAAAAAGGAGAAACTTTTAAATTGCAATTTCTTTGTAAGTGCCATGTATCTCTTGGGGAGCAGAGATTTATATTCCTAGAACCATTACAGTTAAGATCTTTCTTGGATACTCATGCCAACCCCATTTAAACTTGGTGTATATGAGGTAATATGGTGGAGGTCTATCCAGGATGACCAATGATTTTGTTTTACTATTTCTGATATGATGTATCGCTCCTTTTTCCATAGCTCTCCCGTATTTCCTTTATTAATATTGAGTACAGAGAAATTTAATTTGTTAAATGGTAATTGTAATTGCATTTATTTATTACTTCAACTATACTTGAGATATTTCTTTGACAAGTGGATGCTTGTATTATGTTTAAAATGCAATAAATAAATTTTTTTTTAAAAATTATGCATTTATAATAGATTTTACATGAACAAGAACTTTTAGAGGTCAATATTCAAAAGCCATTTAGATGGATAACTGAAAAGTTATCTGTCTAAATAGCTAACCGGTGATATTAAAAGCCGTATGAGACGATGGCATTCTGGTGAGGAGTACAGTTAGCCGCTTACCTTATGCAGTTAACTCTGGTCAAGCTGTAAGGCTGTCTTAAAGTAAACCACATAAACATATGCAGCTAACTTTAAGATAGCCGGGTATGTTTATCTGGCTAACTAGCCGAGCCGTTCAGCAGCTGAATATTGGCCTCCCAAATTATAGTCTTCCGAGATAAAAATATCACTTACAATATGTACATTATATTTAAATGTACTGATGAGGTATCAGCCAGAAATCCCTACAAAAAAGAAAAGAAGATCCTTAGAATTGGTATCAGGCCTATTGTTGTTGCACTTGGAGATGGACCCTTGTCCTGGAGCAGTGGAGAACAGCTCCCTGGTAGGGACCAGGAAGTAGAGATGTGAATCGTGTCCTCGATCGTCTTAACGATCGATTTCGGCTGGGAGGGGGAGGGAATCGTATTGTTGCCGTTTGGGGGGGTAAAATATCGTGAAAAATCGTGAAAAATCGAAAAAACGTAAAATCGCAAAACCGGCACATTAAAACCCCCTAAAACCCACCCCCGACCCTTTAAATTAAATCCCCCACCCTCCCGAACCCCCCCCCAAATGACTTAAATAACCTGCGGGTCCAGCGGCGGTCCGGAACGGCAGCGGTCCGGAACAGGCTCCTGCTACTGAATCTTGTTGTCTTCGGCCGGCGCCATTTTCCAAAATGGCGCCGAAAAATGGCGGCGGCCATAGACGAACACGATTGGACGGCAGGAGGTCCTTCCGGACCCCCGCTGGACTTTTGGCAAGTCTTGTGGGGGTCAGGAGGCCCCCCCCAAGCTGGCCAAAAGTTCCTGGAGGTCCAGCGGGGGTCAGGGAGCGATTTCCCGCCGCGAATCGTTTTCGTACGGAAAATGGCGCCGGCAGGAGATCGACTGCAGGAGGTCGTTCAGCGAGGCGCCGGAACCCTCGCTGAACGACCTCCTGCAGTCGATCTCCTGCCGGCGCCATTTTCCGTACGAAAACGATTCGCGGCGGGAAATCGCTCCCTGACCCCCGCTGGACCTCCAGGAACTTTTGGCCAGCTTGGGGGGGGCCTCCTGACCCCCACAAGACTTGCCAAAAGTCCAGCGGGGGTCCGGAAGGACCTCCTGCCGTCCAATCGTGTTCGTCTATGGCCGCCGCCATTTTTCGGCGCCATTTTGGAAAATGGCGCCGGCCGAAGACAACAAGATTCAGTAGCAGGAGCCCGTTCCGGACCGCTGCCGTTCCGGACCGCCGCTGGACCCGCAGGTTATTTAAGTCATTTGGGGGGGGGGTTCGGGAGGGTGGGGGATTTAATTTAAAGGGTCGGGGGTGGGTTTTAGGGGGTTTTAGTGTGCCGGCTCACGATTCTAACGATTTATAACGATAAATCGTTAGAATCTCTATTGTATTGTGTTCCATAACGGTTTAAGACGATATTAAAATTATCGGACGATAATTTTAATCGTCCTAAAACGATTCACATCCCTACCAGGAAGCACCTGCTCCCAGGGCACAGAAGGAGACAGAGGCTAGGATGAAACAATACATGAACTAAAGCCACACTGCTAATAAAAGCCCTGGTGCTGTAGATGGAAATGAGCAGGACAAATTAACAATCAAATGCTCTTTTAAAAAGAAATGTTTTAAGGGCTTTTTTGAACATCTGAAGGCCTATAATGCTGCACAACTCAAAAAGCAAGGAGTTCCAGAAGATGGGACCTGCAGTAGAAAATGTCCTTTTGTGGGTCTCTGCCAAAGGTACGAGTCATAGGGAAGGAATGTCAAGGAGATTTTGATTTGAAGATCGCAGTGTACATGAGAGAGTACAGACTATTAAGGTGGCATCAATCCATGAACTGTTAATATTGTGAAGTAGGTTGTGGATTGTAGCTGTTAATTTATAAAGGATATCTTTCTAAAGCGATAACCAGTGGAAGGACTGTAAAATTGGTGTAATTATGATAGTATATTTTTGCACTCATAAGAACTCGAGCTGCGGCATTTTGGATCATCTGTAGGGGTCAGGGTGGTTTGATGGAGGCCAATATATAGGGCATTACAATAATCTAGTCCAGTGAAACATAGAAACATAGAAATGACGGCAGAAGAAGACCACACGGTCCATCCAGTCTGCCCAGCAAGTTTCGCACTTTTTTTTTTCTCATACTTATCTGTTACTCTTCGCTCTTAGTAACCTTTTGGTTCTATTTCCCTTCTACCCCCACCATTAATGAGAGAGCAGTGTTGGAACTGCATCTAAGTGAAATATCTAGCTTAATTAGTTAAGGGTAGTAACCGCCACAATAAGCAAGCTACACCCATGCTTATTTGTAGGGATGTGAATCGTTTTAGGACGATTAAAATTATCGTCCGATAATTTTAATATCGTCTTAAACCGTTATGGAACACAATACAATAGAGATTCTAACGATTTATCATTATAAATCGTTAGAATCGTGAGCCGGCACACTAAAACCCCCTAAAACCCACCCCCGACCCTTTAAATTAAATCCCCCACCCTCCCGAACCCCCCCCCAAATGAGTTAAATAACCTGCGGGTCCAGCGGCGGTCCGGAACGGCAGCGGTCCGGAACGGGCTCCTGCTCCTGAATCTTGTTGTCTTCAGCCGGCGCCATTTTCCAAAATGGCGCCGAAAAATGGCGGCGGCCATAGACGAACACGATTGGACGGCAGGAGGTCCTTCCGGACCCCCGCTGGACTTTTGGCAAGTCTCGTGGGGGTCAGGAGGCCCCCCACAAGCTGGCCAAAAGTTCCTGGAGGTCCAGCGGGGGCCAGGGAGCGATTTCCCGCCGCGAATCGTTTTCGTACGGAAAATGGCGCCGGCAGGAGATCGACTGCAGGAGGTCGTTCAGCGAGGCGCCGGAACCCTCGCTGAACGACCTCCTGCAGTCGATCTCCTGCCGGCGCCATTTTCCGTACGAAAACGATTCGCGGCAGGAAATCGCTCCCTGACCCCCGCTGGACCTCCAGGAACTTTTGGCCAGCTTGTGGGGGGCCTCCTGACCCCCACGAGACTTGCCAAAAGTCCAGCGGGGGTCCAGAAGGACCTCCTGCCGTCCAATCGTGTTCGTCTATGGCCGCCGCCATTTTTCGGCGCCATTTTGGAAAATGGCGCCGGCTGAAGACAACAAGATTCAGGAGCAGGAGCCCATTCCGGACCGCTGCCGTTCCGGACCGCCGCTGGACCCGCAGGTTATTTAAGTCATTTGGGGGGGGGTTCGGGAGGGTGGGGGATTTAATTTAAAGGGTCGGGGTGGGTTTTAGGGGGTTTTAATGTGCCGGTTTTGCGATTTTTAGATTTTTAGATTTTTCACGATTTTTCACGATTTTTCACGATATTTTACCCCCCCAAACGGCAACAATACGATTCCCTCCCAGCCGAAATCGATCGTTAAGACGATCGAGGACACGATTCACATCCCTACTTATTTGTTTACCCAGACTAAATAATCCAGTCCTTGTTGGTTGTTGTCTGTACATAGATCCACTTTTCTTCATTCCCCCTGCCGTTGAAGTTATGCTGGATAGGCATTGAAAGTAAAGTATCAGACTATCTCCCCTGCCATTGAAGCAGAGAGCTATGCTGGATATGCATTGAAAGTGAGGTATCAGACTTTCTCTCCTGCCATTGAAGCAGAGAGTTATGCTGGATATGCTTGAAGTATCAGCCTTTCTCCCCTGCCGTTGAAGCAGAGAGCTATGCTGGATATGCTTGAAATATCAGTCTTTCTCCCCTGTCGTTGAAGCAGAGAGCTATGCTGGATATGCATTGAAAGTGAAGTATCAGGCTTATCTGGATTGGGGTAGTAGCCGCTAGGGGTGTGCATTCGTTTTGAACGCATATGTAAAACGCAACTTATATTTTTAAAAGAGAAAAAAAAGGTTTGAGGAGAAACGCATCGCGAGTTCCAACTTATTCAACATAGATATGTTGAATACGTTGAACCTAAATAAACACTTAAACCCCCCACCCTCCTGACCCCCCCAAGACTTACCAAAACTCCCTGGTGGTCCAGCGGGGAGTCAGGAAGCCATCCCTGAACTCCTTTGCGATTTCCTCATGGCGCCGATAGCCTGTGTCACAGGGGCTGCCCGTGCCATTGGTCAGCCTCTGTCACATGGTCACCGGCGCCATCTTGTGCTCCTACCACGTGACAGGTAGGTCATGTGGCAGGAGGTCGCTCCGGGACCCCCGCTGGACCCAACCGGAACTTTTGGCCAGCTTGGGGGGGCCTCCTGACCCCCCCAAGCTGGCCAAAAGTTCCGGTTGGGTCCAACAGGGGTCCGGGAGCGGAGGCGCGGAGGAGCACGTGACGCCGACGTCACGCCGACGTCATGTGCTCCTCCATGCCTCCGCTCCCGCCCCCCCCCCAAGCTGGCCAAAAGTTCCTGTTGGGTCCAACGGGGGTCCGGGAGCGGAGGAGCACGTGACGCCGATGTCACGCCGACGTCACGTGCTCCTCCGTGCCTCCGCTCCCGGACCCCCGTTGGACCCAACCGGAACTTTTGGCCAGCTTGGGGGGGCAAGCTGGCCAAAAGTTCCGGTTGGGTCCAACGGGGGTCCGGGAGCGGAGGAGCACGTGATGCCGGAGCGGAGGAGCACGTGACGCCGGAGCGGAGTGACGCCGGCGTCAAGTGCTCCTCCGCGCCTCCGCTCCCGGACCCCCGTTGGACCCAACCGGAACTTTTGGCCAGCTTGGGGGGGGGGTCAGGAGGCCCCCCCCAAGCTGGCCAAAAGTTCCGGTTGGGTCCAACGGGGGTCCCGGAGCGACCTCCTGCCACATGACCTACCTGTCACGTGGTAGGAGCACAAGATGGCGCCGGTGACCATGTGACAGGTGCTGACTAATGGCACAGCAGCCCCTGTGACACAGGCTATCGGCGCCATGAGGAAATTGCAGACGAGTGCAGGGATGGCTTCCTAACTCCCCGCTGGACCACCAGGGAGTTTTGGTAAGTCTTGGGGGGGGGATTAAGGAGGGTGGGGGGTTTAAATTTTTATTTAGGGAACCGGTGAACGTATGGACAGACCCTCAACTTATGGAATTCTCCATATGTCCATATTGAACGAAATCGACACCCCACGAAAACTTATCAACGATTCAACGAAAACATTTTGCCTGCACATCCCTAGTAGCCGCCGTAACAAGCAAGCTACTCCCTGCTTTTTTGTGAATGCAAATCCTTTTTTCCACATTTCCTCTTGCCATTGAAGCTTAGAGCAATGCTGGAGTCACATTAACCATGTGTATGTTTATTGAATAAGGGTATTATCTCCAGGAAGTAGCCGTCATTCCTGCAAGCCACCCACTCTTCATTCACGTCCTCTAGACTTTATGGATCCACAGTGTTTATCCCACACCCCTTCTTCACAGTTCTGGTCTTCACCACTTCCTCATATGAGAGATTGTAAAATGGTATGAATGACGTCTAGGTTATATATATTTAGGTGCTTCAGTGTTACAGGCGCGTCCACCACACCGCTGACGGGCCGAGGGTTTGGAGGCCCTCGGATACTATCGTAGGCGCGAGGAGCGCGGCCGTCTCTAGAGCAGGTGGTGAGCCCTTGGGCCATGGCAAGACTCAAGGAGGAGCCCCAAGCCACACCGTGGGAGGTGAGCCGGTGCAGGCATGGTGAGGCAGGCAGGAACAGAAGCAGGGGGTAAGGAGCGGAATCTGACCCTCAGCCGGACTTGCACGCCCATGGCAACCAACACTGGGATGTTGATTGATGAACGGTCCTCCGACTGTTCCAAGCCCTTTCGGACCTGCCGCTGGGTATGGCATAGGGCGGAAGGCCGGACAGAGGCGAGGGCAGACAGAGTCCTTAGAACTGAAGACATCAGACGGGGGCTGAAGCAGACATCCAAGACAGGGCTGAAACAAGACATCAAGGCAAGGGCTGAAGCAAGATATGGCACTGTCTCTCAAGGCGCCCTACACAGCCAGCACGGCTGGACTGGTCACGGACCACCCTGTCCTACAATCGCGGGAGCGGACACGTGCAGGGAAGAGGAAGCGGTGGGTACTGCACTCCTGGCAGTCAAGGCAGGGTAGGTTGTTGCACTCCTGGCAGCCTAAAGCAGGATTTGCTGCACTCCTGGCAGCCGAAAGCAGGAAGGAAAAGCAGGAATTAGATCAGGCACTGGAACGGGAACAGACATCAGGTAACTTCAGGAGCAGACATCAAGGCAGAGACAGGACAAGGAGCCATCAAAGCAAGGCTGACCACGGAGGACCTGGATCAGGAGAGGTTGCAGGCAACTGTAGAACCCAATCCAACGGCAAACTGGAACTGAAGAGGAAGTCCTTTTATACAGCTGATGTGGGCAACTCCCTGGGAGGAGTTCACTTGGACCGCCCCTTGCTGGCCCTATAACTGAGGTGGAGTGCCGCGGGCGGCCCCTAGGGAGAAGGGCGTGGCCGGAACCAGGAAGTCCAAGCAAGCACAAGCAAGCCACAGGCAGGCCTCAAGAACAGCTAGGCCTTCCAGGCCCTGGAGCAATCCTGGATGGTACACAGGCGAGGCCCTGGCTTCGGAGCGGCCTCCGGGGGAGAAGGTGAGATACCTCCTGTAGCGCAGCAACAGGGGGAATCGTAACACTTCAGTCTCCTCTCATAAGTCTTCCAGTACAGATCCTATACCATTTTAGTTGCTTTTCTGTAGACTGCTTCCATCCTGCCCTTATCCTTTATGAGATGTACTCTCCAGAGCTGAACACAGTATTCCAGGTGAGGCCTCACTAACAACCTGTGCAAGAGCAGTATTTCCTTATATTTATTTATTTCCAAAGCTTATATTCTACACATATCTAAAATCAAAGGTGGATTCCAAAGTAACATACATACTAAAAAGAATGAGATACATAAAAACAGCAATCAAACATATTGACATATGACAAAAACAATTTCCTTTTTCCTGCTGATTATACCTTTCTCTGTTAAGCTCAGTATCCCTCTGGCCTTAGCCAGCCTGGAGGGCTGATGATGAGTTTTTGAAAGAACAGAAAGGGTGATTTCCTAAAGTGATGTTGTGGTACACAAAATTATGTCTGTATGCTTATACAGGCTGTTATCTCTATTTAAATAATTGGGGTCTTTCAGGAAAAAACGATAGTGAGAGGATCCTGCAGCACCTGGGCTGTGAGAGAATCCACAATAACCAGTAGTGAGAGTGCTATCCACTGGTTCTGATATACATTTTTCATGCAGGTTGTTTGTATTCAACTTCAGGAACTTCAACCAGAAGTAGCATGGTGACACCATAAGGATTGGTGTACAGAGAAAAGCAGAGGTAGCCAATAAGGTCAGCCTGTAGAACTGTCCTAAAGTTAGCAGTGTAAATTTGCATCTGCTAATTATCTTACGTAAGTGATATCAGACTTATTTACTTTGCAGTATTGGCTGAGTGGGATGACTTAGATGAAACAGAGGGAGTTCAGGCTGAAGAACCAGGAAGATCTCAATGACATGGAGAAGGACTGGATGAACTGGTGGAGGAATCAGAAAACTGGTAATTTCAATTGCACACACATGTTTTAAAATATACTGACTCCTGCTTGTAAATCAGGTTTTATGTGAGCAAGTCCTACTTTATTTTCCTGCATAAAATAAGTGTCTATATCTTTAAAATTGATAGGAAAAGTGTGTTCAATGTTTTGAAATATTCTCGTTCATTGCATTGCATATATTTATATGTACAGTAAGCATACATACATGCATATTGTTGTGGGGTAGAGATATTCTATTTTTTTTTCAAAATAATTTTTATTAACTGGAAGATGCTACACTCACATGGGAGAACAATAGCATATGCAACACAGAAAACAGCATACAATACAAGCGTTGTACATACATGTTCGGTCTAACAACCGATCCCACTATAACGTATTCCCTGGTTTTCTCTTTTTTTCCCCTCCATCCAATCCTAGCCCAATCATCCCCTCCCCACAGAAACATCTCCAAAGCATATCCATTCATACCTCCACCATACCACATACAGACCTCTCTTTCCTTCCCTATGCCCTCCCCCCCTCGGAACCTCAGTTAAGACCATATGGGCTTATATCCAGTGTCATTCAGCTCAGTTTGTAAAGCAAGAGGAAACAAGGCATAACATGCATTCCAACAAGCATTATATATCTTGTCCGGTTTTCTCTTGCCCAAGCGGAAGTCCATATATTCAATCTGTAGTAAAGAGGCCATCCTGCCAAACCACGCATCAACTGAAGGTTGCGCCAAGGAATTGGTTCAGAGAGCCAGTATGGTACGGCATGCCAATATAACCGCACCGATGGTCAATTAAGGGCAATATCCTGATCCCCAATCTCAAAAGGATACTCACCAGCAACCGTGAATTGTACAACAATGACACCAACTTAGGTACCAGACCCTGCCAGAAACCCAGATGCCAATTCTGTCCACAGATTAAGCCAGACAACACCTTCAGCTGCAACATCCGGCTCCTTTCACTGCTCTTCCTCCAAGGTGATACATGCCTTGTCACTCTGATGTCTACATAGGACAAACAAGTCAATCTATAAGGAAAAGAATAAATGGACATAAATCTGTCATGAGAAATGGCAACATTCAGAAACCAGTATCAGAACATTTCAACCTTGCACTGACACTTGAAAACTGTCTTTTTAAAACTTAATGACAATGTTTACCTGAAATTTAAAGGTACTCACAAACCAAATGATATAGATTTGGTATATGTTTTACAACATACCCAACTCACACCACAAATTAAAAAGATTTTGTTAAAATACTGGCATGTTCTAAGCCCCCACCCAGTGTTCAATCATGTTCCCACGTTTGTATATTCTAGAGGGCAGAACATCAAACAACGTGTGATCAGAGCCTCAGTTTCAGCACCAATAGCCCCATTTTTGACAGGACAGACATCCTGTGGCAAATGCATTTTTTGTCCACAAGCGCACCAAGGTACAACCTGGAGCCATCCAACTTCGGGGTACATAGTGAAAATCAATAGTGATGTCAATTGTAATACAGATTTCGTCATTTACGCTTTACAGTGTCCATGTCCGAAAGTATATATAGGCAGGACCAAAAGAAAGATCAAGGTCCGCCTTACGGAACACAAAAGCAGAATTAATAATAAAGATCAGAAGGCACCAATTGTACAACACTGCATTGACTTTTCACATACTTTTAATGATCTTAGATGGACTATCATAGAACATGTTCGCTCATCTTGGAGAGGAGGAGACCGTATCAGTATTCTTAATAAGCAAGAAAACGCATGGATTTTTCACCTAAACACTTTAGAACCAATTGGTCTTAATGATAAGATTGAGTGGCATACATTGATTTAGATACAGCATTCTGCATTCCGTTCAGGTAGCATGACGTCATTAGCACCGCCCACTTTCTTTCGTCATTAGCACCGCCCATTTTTCTTCAAAGGATTTCCCTTTAAATATGGCCCCTCAGTCGGCGTTTTTCGCGCCAATAAAGGAGCCGTAGGAGCAGCCGGTAAACAAATAGTGAGAACCTTTAAATTTCAGGTAAACATTGTCATTAAGTTTTAAAAAGACAGTTTTCAAGTGTCAGCGAACATTTTTCAAAATCTTGATAGATAATCACCTTTCAACGCTGAAATAAATACATAGTTTGTTTAACAATTTTCTTAAAGAGTTTCAGTCTCACTACTGCACACGTTCATGAATCTGGCATTCACTTGTTTGAAAAAGGGATCTTTAATTCGATTTCATTTTTAAGCCGCTCAAGGTGCAATACAGCTTAGAGATTTTTTCCTCATCTCTCTAGCGGAGCTTCATAAACCGCGATTGCAGCGGCACAGTCCACACTCTGATGAATGACAGCTGCCATTATTTCACGTATGTATCTCACTTCCTATGAGCCAATGTTAAGTGAAATATTATTCAATAACTTAAAGATGTCTTCATACATGCTCTTTATAGAATCAACATTCCACGAGTCTCTCTTGAAACAATCAGCCCTTGATGAAGGAGCCAGCCTCCGAAACATCTAGATGTCGGCTGTTAAAGACTGACCTCAGAATACAAGATAAGTGACAGCAATGGCACTTGTGTTGCCAGCATCATTATAATTTGAAAGTGGACTTTTTCAAGAGCATCATCACTGAGGTACCTAATGATTTATAAGACTTAGTTTAGGCTCACAGACACGATAGCTGCACTATCAAGCAGAATCGTATGAAGGTACACTCAGTATTTAAAATTAGACATCCATATAACAGGTTATTTATTTGTTCAGATTGAGATTACATGTTATATTATTCAGGGTCTTATATTTAACTAGAATGTTACTCGGCATGTCTACTAGGAACTGTTTCTGCCTGGTTTCAAACCAGGGACCTGTCGCGTGTGAGGCAAACGTGATAACCACCACACTACAGAAACTGAGGTTTTTGATGTGTGCTGGCTTCTTTCTAATAAAAAGATTGTCTCACAGGGTCATGGCTGTATGAGATTCAGGAAGGATTATCCTTGGGTAAAATTCATCTACCTGCTTGTATTTTATATTTGCAGTTGAAATGCCGAGGTCGTGCTGGATTAACGCCAACTTGCACTCCAACTAGGTTTGTCAGGAGAGGACGGTTAAAGGTAGTGCACCCACCCCCTCCCAACACCACCTGTACTGCACAGGTGGAGATCTTCCCAAGTTTGCTTTCAGTTGTCAGAATGGCTGAGTGGTCTAAGGCGCCAGATTCAAGTCTTTCTGCTTCCCTGTGCTGGGTGTTCTGGTCTCCTGATGGAGGTGTGGGTTCAAATCCCTGTTCTGACAAGCTCATCCTGTAGTTTAGAGCCTCAGGCTTATTTTTTCAATACATTTTAGGTTCTAATTGAAAAAGCAGACATGACAAGCTGGGTCACACAGATGGTCAATTAAGGACAGTATCCTGATCCCCAATCTCAAACGGATACTCACCAGCAACCGTGAATTGTACAACAATGACACCAACTTAGGTACCAGACCCTGCCAGAAACCCACATGCCAATTCTGTCCACAGATTAAGCCAGACAACACCATCACAGGAGCCAACAACATCAGCTGCAACATCCGGCCCCTTTCACTGCTCTTCCTCCAAGGTGATACATGCCTTGTCACTCTGATGTCTACCTAGGACAAACAAGTCAATCTATAAGGAAAAGAATAAATGGACATAAATCTGTCATGAGAAATGGCAACATTCAGAAACCAGTATCAGAACATTTCAACCTTGCAGGACATTCTCTATCTGACCTTAAAGTAGCTATTCTCCTACAGAGAAACTTCAAAGGAGCACTCCAGGATGTAACTGCTGAACTGGAGCTCATTAACAAAACTAACAGCATCACCCTGGGTCTGACATAGACAATGGCCTCATGACTCATCACAGCTATCTGTGAACTTAACCTTTAGCAGCTCCAGCTGCCTTTTCACACTTACCTCAGTTATCAATAGGCTATACTCTAATGCTATTACCACTCTCTCCACATCATTTCCTGACTAACCCAGTGCCTTCTCTATGTTCCCCATATATTTTATCCATCTCATTCAAAAGAGTATTCACTTAGGAGCAGAGCTGTGTATATCACAGCGCAGCCATGACTCTTCAATGGTCTCTTCTGTTGCTGACTTCAGGAGGGCTAAGAGAATGAATCAACATAAACTGTAAACTCAGGATCAGCCGAGAAGGAAGCAGAGATCAGAAGCAGGTGATTTCCCAGCGGATGCTGTCTCTCTGAAATGTCATTTCCAGAAACTTTATTTCTTTTGCTGTCATGTCGGATTTCTTGGCTTTCTAGCACCCTAAGTATCACCTCGATTAAATAGTCCTTTGAGCACCACAGCAATGATATCAACACACCCACTGTTATCGTCGAGGCTGTGTTATGCTTAAGTCCTGATTGCTTACCTCCTATCTCAACCTGATGGTGACAGATAGGTGCCAGAGGATGCAGGACGTGGTTCTTTCAGCTCTTAACTCTGATACGTATGTTTTGTCTCTACTTGTCTTTCTTAATAAGCTTTCGCACATTATTACGTCATGTTTGGTTACTAGGGTTCGATGTTTTATTTCATGTGTAATATTTGAAATATTTCTTGAAATCTTAAAAAGCACTTTAACATCCACAGTTGTATATTAAGGAATTGAGATGGTTAGCAAGAAATAATGCAAAATGCCTGTGATGATAGGCACTTCACCACTTTGGATTAGGGAGAGCTGCATATGCTCTAGAATGTTACTCGGCATGTCTGTCCCGAGACAGGTGAAGACCGTGAGGAGGCAGAACATTAAAACTAGTGTAAAAACTAGGAACTGTTTCTGCCTGGTTTCGAACCAGGGACCTTTCGCGTGTGAGGCGAACGTGATAACCACTACACTACAGAAACTGAGGCCTTTGGACGTGTGCTGGCTTCTTTCTAATAAAAAGATTGTCTGACAGGGTCATGGCTGTATGAGATTCAGGAAGGATTATCCTTGGGTAAAATTCATCTACCTGCTTGTATTTTATATTTGCAGTTGAAATGCCGAGGTCGTGCTGGATTAACGCCAACTTGCACTCCAACTAGGTTTGTCAGGAGAGGACGGTTAAAGGTAGTGCACCCACCCCCTCCCAACACCACCTGTACTGCACAGGTGGAGATCTTCCCAAGTTTGCTTTCAGTTGTCAGAATGGCTGAGTGGTGTAAGGTGCCAGGCTCAAGTCTTCCTGCTTCCCTGTGCAGGGTGTTCTGGTCTCCTGGTGGAGGAGTGGGTTCAAATCCCTGTTCTGACAAGCTCATTCTGTAGTTTAGAGCCTCAGGCTTATTTTTTCAATACATTTTAGGTTCTAATTGAAAAAGCAGACATGACAAGCTGGGTCACACCAATGGTCAATTAAGGACAGTATCCTGATCCCCAATCTCAAACGGATACTCACCAGCAACCGTGAATTGTACAACAATGACACCAACTTAGGTACCAGACCCTGCCAGAAACCCACATGCCAATTCTGTCCACAGATTAAGCCAGACAACACCATCACAGAAGCCAACAACATCAGCTGCAACATCCGGCCCCTTTCACTGCTCTTCCTCCAAGGTGATACATGCCTTGTCACTCTGATGTCTACCTAGGACAAACAAGTCAATCTATAAGGAAAAGAATAAATGGACATAAATCTGTCATGAGAAATGGCAACATTCAGAAACCAGTATCAGAACATTTCAACCTTGCAGGACATTCTCTATCTGACCTTAAATTAGCTATTCTCCTACAGAGAAACTTCAAAGGAGCACTCCAGGATGTAACTGCTGAACTGGAGCTCATTAACAAAACTAACAGCATCACCCTGGGTCTGACATAGACAATGGCCTCATGACTCATCACAGCTATCTGTGAACTTAACCTTTAGCAGCTCCAGCTGCCTTTTCACACTTACCTCAGTTATCAATAGGCTATACTCTAATGCTATTACCACTCTCTCCACATCATTTCCTGACTAACCCAGTGCCTTCTCTATGTTCCCCATATATTTTATCCATCTCATTCAAAAGAGTATTCACTTAGGAGCAGAGCTGTGTATATCACAGCGCAGCCATGACTCTTCAATGGTCTCTTCTGTTGCTGACTTCAGGAGGGCTAAGAGAATGAATCAACATAAACTGTAAACTCAGGATCAGCCGAGAAGGAAGCAGAGATCGGAAGCAGGTGATTTCCCAGCGGATGCTGTCTCTCTGAAATGTCATTTCCAGAAACTTTATTTCTTTTGCTGTCATGTCGGATTTCTTGGCTTTCTAGCACCCTAAGTATCACCTCGATTAAATAGTCCTTTGAGCACCACAGCAATGATATCAACACACCCACTGTTATCGTCGAGGCTGTGTTATGCTTAAGTCCTGATTGCTTACCTCCTATCTCAACCTGATGGTGACAGATAGGTGCCAGAGATGCAGGACGTGGTTCTTTCAGCTCTTATCTCTGATACGTATGTTTTGTCTCTACTTGTCTTTCTTAATAAGCTTTCGCACATTATTACGTCATGTTTGGTTACTAGGGTTCGATGTTTTATTTCATGTGTAATATTTGAAATATTTCTTGAAATCTTAAAAAGCACTTTAACATCCACAGTTGTATATTAAGGAATTGAGATGGTTAGCAAGAAATAATGCAAAATGCCTGTGATGATAGGCACTTCACCACTTTGGATTAGGGAGAGCTGCATATGCTCTAGAATGTTACTCGGCATGTCTGTCCGGACACAGGTGAAGACCGTGAGGAGGCAGAACATTAAAACTAGTGTAAAAACTAGGAACTGTTTCTGCCTGGTTTCGAACCAGGGACCTTTCGCGTGTGAGGCGAACGTGATAACCACTACACTACAGAAACTGAGGCCTTTGGACGTGTGCTGGCTTCTTTCTAATAAAAAGATTGTCTGACAGGGTCATGGCTGTATGAGATTCAGGAAGGATTATCCTTGGGTAAAATTCATCTACCTGCTTGTATTTTATATTTGCAGTTGAAATGCCGAGGTCGTGCTGGATTAACGCCAACTTGCACTCCAACTAGGTTTGTCAGGAGAGGACGGTTAAAGGTAGTGCACCCACCCCCTCCCAACACCACCTGTACTGCACAGGTGGAGATCTTCCCAAGTTTGCTTTCAGTTGTCAGAATGGCTGAGTGGTCTAAGGTGCCAGACTCAAGTCTTTCTGCTTCCCTGTGCTGGGTGTTTTGGTCTCCTGATGGAGGCGTGGGTTCAAATCCCTGTTCTGACAAGCTCATCCTGTAGTTTAGAGCCTCAGGCTTTTTTTTCAATACATTTTAGGTTCTAATTGAAAAAGCAGACATGACAAGCTGGGTCACACCGATGGTCAATTAAGGACAGTATCCTGATCCCCAATCTCAAACGGATACTCACCAGCAACCGTGAATTGTACAACAATGACACCAACTTAGGTACCAGACCCTGCCAGAAACCCACATGCCAATTCTGTCCACAGATTAAGCCAGACAACACCATCACAGAAGCCAACAACATCAGCTGCAACATCCGGCCCCTTTCACTGCTCTTCCTCCAAGGTGATACATGCCTTGTCACTCTGATGTCTACCTAGGACAAACAAGTCAATCTATAAGGAAAAGAATAAATGGACATCTACCTGCTTGTATTTTATATTTGCAGTTGAAATGCCGAGGTCGTGCTGGATTAACGCCAACTTGCACTCCAACTAGGTTTGTCAGGAGAGGACGGTTAAAGGTAGTGCCCCCATCCCCTCCCAACACCACCTGTACTGCACAGGTGGAGATCTTCCCAAGTTTGCTGCCTGAGGCATAGCTATAGAATCCAGATGGGCGTTAAGTCGTTCCAAGGAAGACGCCATGGATTCTAGTGTGTGTTGCTGCTCCATGACCTTCTGGGCTAAACCAGGAATGGCCTGACGAGCTGAAGCCTCTTCCGGGTCCATGGCCTTGGTATTCTGTTATGATTCAGAAAGTGGACCTCTGTTCCGAGGTACAGTCAGCGCTACCAAAAAGGGAGTCAACCCTCTTCGGTCTCTACCGTCGGATGGCAAGGCCTGCTGATGTAGATGTTAGATGAAGGCTTCACCCTGGAAGCTCGTGATCCCCCCAGGAGGAGCCCGTAGGGACACGGCCACTGGGTCTTAGGAGACTCCCTGAAGACTGAATATTGTCTGGATGCAGGCACCTCCTGCAGGTCATGGGTTCCAGACGGCTGGCACCTCCAGCAGGTCGTAATCAGTCCGGGAGTAGATGTTGAAGGATAGTCCAAAGCCAGTCCAAGGGTCGAAGTCCAGAGAGAGGTCGAGAGCCGGTCCAGGAGTAGACGGGAGAGTGGTCCGAAGTCTGTCCAGGAGCAACACAGGAGAGCGGTCCGAAGCCAGTCCAAGTCAACACCAGAAACTCACCACCGCCGGTCCGAAGGTCAGAAGCCAAAGAATCAATCCAACGAAGCAGAGGAGCAGAAGCAGGACGAAGAGCAAATCCAGGAACACGGAACACAGGAACCAAGCACAGAGCTTCAATACCAAGGCAAGGGTCTGAGTGTCAGACCTTGCCTTAAATACAGGAACTGGAGGGAGGAGTCCCAGGAGGAGCCATGACAATTTCCTGTCATGGCTCCTTTAAATTCTCTCTTCAGCCGCGTGCGCGGCTCCTAGCAGGCTGAGGGGGAGGAGCCGGCCCGGCTGAGAGAAAACCATGTGGCCGGGCTTGGCAGAGTCAGCAGCCATGAAGAAGGAAACGGAGAAGGCTGCCTGCCATAGCAGGGGCCTCTGACATGCCCGATACGTTGGGTAAGTTTTATTGATGCCGTGGCCGCCGGCCCGACCCTGGTCACGGCCTGCCGTGGCTGGTGTCCATGACACCCGACCGCGGCCCGCCACGGCCGGCAGTCCTAACACACCCAGCAGTACCACATTACCTGTGAGCAAACCAGTGCCACAGATGTTAGGGGTGTGCATTCGTTCCCTATGAACTGGTAATCCGCAACGTATAGGACCATATTCATTGTATTCGTGGGGAAGTGAAACATATCGCGATTCCCCACGAATACTACGAATCTTCACCGAATTATTCAGCTGTCTAAAGGAGCCAATTTAAACAAACCCCCCACCCTCCTGACCCCCCCAAGACTTACCAAAACTCCCTGGTGGTCCAGCGGGGGGTTCGGGAGCCATCTCCTGTACTCACATCCTCAGCTGCCAGTATTCAAAATGGCGCCGATAGCCTTTGACCTACTATGTCACAAGGGCTACTGGTGCCATTGGTCAGCCCCTGTCAGGGGGTCCGGGAGCGATCTCCTGCACTCGGGCCGTCGGCTGCCAGTAATCAAAATGGCGCCGATAGCCTTTGCCCTTACTTTGTCACAGGGGCTACCGGTGCCATTGGTCAGCCCCTGTCACATGGTAGGAGCAAAGCCGGGAAACGAATAAGAATTAACGTATAAAGGTATCGGGGGTCCCGCTTGCCGAATGCAATGTATCTGCCCCCCGACGAATACGAATCCCGAATGCAACGTATGGTGTCCCTCTGCACATCCCTAACAGATGTTGCTCTTTGTTACTATCACCTATTCATTGATGTGCAAGGCTTAAAAAAATGCTAGGGAAAAGGCCAGGTAGAAGAAGGTTTCTTCTAATGCAGATTTCCATACTAACGGTGTATCCTCCCAAAGTCTGCTCAGTAATTTGTATGTAGCTGGGCACCTGCCATTTCACCTGGTTTCCTTCCTCACCCATCTTTTGAAGAATTTCTTAAGGACAAAATTCCTATATGGATCCCCACAATTCTGGTCAGCAGCCTGTGCAGCAACCATTCTTTGGCTAACCCGCTGTATCTCACCTGCATACTATAATCAACCAGTGAACCATGGAAGTCACCATTCTGAACAAAAACATCATGCCCATTGGAACCACTCTACATCCAAAGCTCAAATGGCCAAGCACAGACTGCATTTCCCTCAAGATCACCTGTTTAGCTGCCCCCATTTTCTGCATCAAGTTCTGTAACTCTGCCTGCTAGCACTGGGCAGGTGCAACATCATTTTTATTGAGTCCATTTCAATCCCTAAAAATAGTAGCACCATGACCAGGTCCTCTGTTTTGTCCTCCACTAAGTAAATACCAAATTGCGTTATGATTGCCTGGAAAGAACGTATCAGTTTGTGCACCCCACCAATGCAATTGCGCCCATGAAGAGGAAGTCATCAAGGCACTGTTAGTATTGTTATTCCTTGCCGTCTGCGCTCTTACCCAGTCGAAAAAGGTGATAAAAGTTTCAAAGTATGCATATGAGATTGAGCAGCCCATAAGGATGCTCCTGTCCATATACTACTGACCCTGAAACTTAAAAGCCCAGAAGATAGAGATTGACTGGGACAATAGGCAGCAACTGGAAGGCCAATTCAATGTCAACCTTCACCATCAGTGCTCCCTCACCGCAGAACCTAACCAGGCTAACTGCACTGTGAAAGGAAACGTATTTGACCAAGCATAGCTTGCAGGACAGGAAATCATTGACCCACTCCCCAGGAGGACCAATGTTTCCTGCCACCCTAGCATGCTAACAGGCCAGAGGCACAGTAAGAGCCACTGGATACTTTTGTGAAGAGGTAGGGCCAATGCTTCTGGCTGCCCAAAGAATGGCACTACTGGAGTCCTACCTCCTAATTATCACCACACAAGGGGTTAACACTAGGGCTCAGTGACTGAAAAGGTGTGGAATTAACTGCTCTTCCCTCAGCAATGTTGGAAGGGCACTCCCATACACTGAAGCTCCACCACACTGAAGCCACAGAAGAGGAGGCGACGTGTGCAGCTAGAGAAGAGGGTTAATAGTAAACTTCTTCTGCTGCTTCAGAACTGGGAGTGGACCCCAGCCTTGCAGCAGAGGGACCCTGAGCATGCTTCTCTACCTCCTAGGCCTCCAACAGAACTGACTCTACCCACAGGGGTTGAATTGTGGAGGAAATGTACAGGCATATTCTGGGGTCCCAGGCTGGCAACAGCAGGAATCTCCATCAAAGCCTTTCCTGGGGTAGCTGCATGACCCAAAGGGGTCAGTGGCTGATGGGCCCACAAGTTGGGCTGTTCGTACAGAATGCGGTGCTCAGAGATTAGGTGAAGCACAGTGGTGAGGTTACCACTGGATGCTCTGAACAGCTCATCTGGCAAATAGAGAATATGGACTAGAGGTAAAGGAAGAGGGATGAGGGGAAGACCAAGAAGTCCTGGAAGGGGGCAGACTATGGAAGCCCCAAACAAAAGTGTGCGGGGGGGGGGGGGGGCATAAGTGAGACCAAGGAGGGGGATCGGTTTGTCAGGAATGTCACATGGCGTGAGTGGCAGACTCTTAAGGTGGGCTCACCTTGTTCCCTGGCTAACAGGAAAAGAGGATAGAGGACAAGTCACTTGGCTTGTCTCCTTTTATACTCTTACTTGCTGGCTAGCACACTACTTTTCTTCTCTGTACTATGGTCGGAATGATGTGACCATCACAAGTGGAAACACCCCCTCCTTGAGTGGGCAACAAAACCAAATGAACATCGCCTGCCCGGGCACTCTGCCCCGGGGGACGTCCCCTTAAATTGGGCTGGTACTGAGAAAGGTTTGTTTCTGAAACATTCATTGTGTGATACACTCTGAACAGATTTTTTTTTTTAGCCAGAATATTGCAGAATATAAGACAAATTAAATTTACAAGTTTCTTTAGAATCCTTTCATTTCAAAAAGCCCAAGAGCTAATCAGATTTTACAGCAAAGGTTGGAGCTGATCGATTATGCAGACTGAGAGGGAGCAGCTGCTGATGGAATTTATTGTTTTGCAAAGAGGCAAGAGATGGGGGAAAATAAATTAGACCAGCAATACTCTGCCTCCCTCCAGGCTGTAAAATGCAAAAATGGAAACTGAAATTGCTCAGGTTTTCATAGCGCTGTTGTACTCTTTATTTTCTCTTTGACCTGCCATCCATCTGTCAATACGCTCAGTTCCATTCGTCTGCCATGTCAAATCTTAGGGCACCCATGCTTGGAGATGGGCAGCAAACAAAGGAAAGTATTCACATTTTCTGAGCAAAAAATGACACAAATAAAAAGAGGGAAGTGGGGAGGATTAAGCGGAGAGAAAAGCCAGAGTTGGAGCTCAGGGGGAGAGCAACCAAAGTACAAAAAGCAGGCGTCAAGAGAAAGCATCTAGAGCAAAAGAAGTCTGAAGAAGTGAGTGCAGCAGTGCAAAGAGATCAGACAGAGCTAGTTGATTGTTATGGTCTTAGATAGGATCTCTGTGACATGACTGAAGTGGTCTATCTGCTAGGGCTTTAAAACAAATGGTAAACTGAACAGAATTGGGCATTTTGGTTTCAGTGCATTTTACCCCAAAATGAACATAAGAGCATAAGATATGCAGTACTGGGTTAGATCAATGATACATCAAATCAAGCCCAATATCCTGTCTCCAACAATGGCCAACCCAAGTCACAAGTACCTGGCAAGTACCCAAATATTAAATAAGTCCCATGCTACTAATGCCAGCAACAAGCATTAGTAGCATGA
The DNA here is from genome assembly GCF_901001135.1 of Rhinatrema bivittatum. NCBI lineage: Eukaryota > Metazoa > Chordata > Amphibia > Gymnophiona > Rhinatrematidae > Rhinatrema > Rhinatrema bivittatum. Next base: position 537,859,213 of record NC_042617.1, read on the forward strand.
CACCTATTGATTAATAGCAGTTTATGGACTTCTCCTCCAGGATCTTATCCAAACCTTTTTTCAACCCAGCTACACTAACTGCACTAACCACATCCTCTGCAACAAATTCCAGAGTTTAATTATACATTGAGTGAAAAAGAATTTTCTCCAATTTGTTTTAAATGTGCTACTTGCTAACTTCATGGAGTACCCTCTAGACCTTGTATTATCCAAAAGAGTAAATAACCGATTCACATTAACCCATTCAAGTCCTTTCATAATTTTGTAGACCTCTATCATATCCCCCCTCAGCTGTCTCTTCTCCAAGCTGAACAGCACCAACCTCTTTAGCCTTTCCTCATAGGGGAGCCATTCCATGCCCTTTGGTTGCCGTTCTCTGTACTTTCTCCAATGCAATTATATCTTTTTTTAGATTTAGTGACCAAAATTGCACTCAGTATTCAAGGTGCATTTAACCATTAAGCAATGCAGAAGCATTATGACATCCTCTGTTTTATTTGCCATTCTCTTCCTAATAATTCCTACGATTTTATTTGCTTTTTTAGAAACTTTTTATTTATTATTTTATATATAATACACACATATAAACTTACAACAGAAATAGCAAATACATAGAAATCCACATAGGGAAAAAAGAAAACCCCCACAAAATTTAAAGCAGATGCTAACAGACTACAATAAGAAGAACCGGACCCAGAAAGGGAGTAATAAAGAAGAAAAGAAGAAAACTTCAACCAAGGAAATATATAACTTCCAGGGAGAACAGTGTAATATTCTAATATAATACAAAACAGGAGAGAGCCAGCCCCAACCTTAATTCCTTCTACCCATGATCAGGAGCTCGATAATTCATAAAGGGTCTGAGCTGAATAGGACCCAAGAAAACAAATTTCTTTGAGGAAAAACTAACAATTCATTTACATGGAAAATGCAAGAAAAAGTGATCCCCTTGATCAACTACCTCTTGAAGCATATCAAGAAAGGCTTTGCTGTGTGCCTGAGTGGCCCTAGAAAAATTAAGAAAGCTTTGAAGTTTGCCACCCATGAAGGAAATATTCAGAGCAGAAAAATACAATCAGAGAATCAAATCCCAGTCAAAAGTTGAAGAGGAAGTCACAATAAGAGTAGATCTATGTGACACATTCTCCATATTAGTCTCAAGAATAGTAGAAATGCCCAAAGATTCACCTCCAGAATTCAACACAGCTTGAACAGCCTTTCTATTTGCTTTTTTGACCACCACAGCACACTGAGCTGACGATTTTAATGCACAACCTCCAAAAAAATTCCAAATTTTTCAGCATTATTTGTTTTGGAAAATAGTGCACACCATTTACAAAGCATGCACACTAAGGCCTAGATTTTCTAAGGTCGCAGACCTTAGAAAATCCGGCGATAACAGGGGGCGGGGTGATGAAGTGGTGGGTGGGCCTGCGAAAGCCGGCAGCGATCGCACCTCCGCAGTGCAATCACTGCCGCTTTCGCACCCAATAGCGCCATCATAAAAAGTGGTGCTATTGGGCGCGAAACTGGCGGCGAAAAGGGCCCTTATCTTTTAGCGGTCAGCGACGTCTTCGCAGAGTCGGCCCCAGTGCCGCCCCAACTCCTCCTCTTCTGGGGCCGACTCCGCCCTGACTCCGCCTCCATTTAGTGATCGTGTGCGATCGCTTTTGAAAATGACTCCCTAAGACAGATACCCACATGGTATGTATTATATATTGAAGGTGTAAATTGCACCACTGATTACATAAACGGAATATACACAATTAGTGATACTAAGTCACTTAATATAAGAATTCATTGTGCAAAAAATAATATAACAGGATAAGACAGAGTGAGAGCTGGAACATTCATATGAGATACTGCATATAAGCAGAAAGGAATCACTACTCTTTTATGGTGACCTTTAGTTAATATGTTCCACGACACACACTCACCCTATTTATGCAAAATTATCAATTCCACATTCCCACTTCCAAAATATCACTACCACATTCCCATTCCCATGGGAATATATCTATGCCAGAAGTGATATTTAAAGGTGATAATTCAGAGAAATTGAAACAAATCTCAGTGAAACTGGAAAATGTAAGAACATAAGAAATTGCCATGCTGGGTCAGACCAAGGGTCCATCAAGCCCAGCATCCTGTTTCCAACAGAGGCCAAACCAGGCCACAAGAACCTGGCAATTACGCAAACACCAGGAAGATCCCATGCTACTGATGCAAATAATAGCAGTGGCTATTCCCTAAGTAAACTTGATTAATATTAGGTAATGGACTTCTCCTCCAAGAACTTATCCAAAACTTTTTTGAACCCAGCTACACTAACTGCACTAATCACATCCTCTGACAACAAATTCCAGAGCTTAATTGTGCATTGAGTGAAAAAGAATTTTCTCCAATTAGTCTTAAATGTGCTACATGCTAATTTCATGGAATGCCCCCTAGTACTTCTATTACCCGAAAGTGTAAATAACCGAATCACATCTACTCGTTCAAGACCTCTCATGATCTTAAAGACCTCTATCATACCCCCCCCCCCCCCTTCAGCTGTCTCTTCTCCAAACTGAACAGCCCTAACCTCTTCAGCCTTTCCTCATAAGGGAGCTGTTCCATCCCCTTTATCATTTTGGTTGCCCTTCTCTGTACCTTCTCCATCTCAATTATAACTTTTTTGAGATGCGGCGACCAGAATTGTACACAGTATTCAAGATGCTGTCTCACCATGGAGCGATACAGAGGCCTTATGACATTTTCCGTTTTATTAACCATTCCCTTCCTAATAATTCCTAACGTTCTGTTTGCTTTTTTGACTGCTGCAGCACACTGAGCCGACAATTTTAAAGTATTATCCACTATGATGCCTAGATCTTTTTCCTGGTTAGTAGCTCCTAATATGGAACCTAACATCGTGTAACTACAGCAAAGGTTATTTTTTGTCCACATTAAATTTCATCTGCCATTTGGATGCCCAATCTTCCAGTCTTGCAAGGTCCTCCTGTAATGTATCACAATCCACTTGTGATTTAACTACTCTGAATAATTTTGTATTGTCCGCAAATTTGATTACCTCACTCGTCGTATTCCTTTCCAGATCATTTATATATATATATTGAAAAGCACCGGTCCAAGTACAGATCCTTGAGGCATTCCACTGTTTACCCTTTTCCACTGAGAAAATTGTCCATTTAATCCTACTCTCTGTTTCCTGTCTTTTAACCAGTTTGTAATCCACGAAAGGACATCGCCACCTATCCCATGACTTCTTAGTTTTCTTAGAAGCCTCTCATGAGGGGCTTTGTCAAATGCAGTAGGGCAAATTGACAAATTCAAGAGTAGCAAATCAATTGGAGTAGATGATATTCATCCCAGAGTGCTGAAAAATCTGAAAAATGAAATTGCAGACCTACTATTAGTAATCTGTAAACTATTATTAAAATCAGCTATGGCACATTAAGATTGCAGGGTAGCCAACGTAAGAGTTTTTAATAAAGCTTCCAGGGGTAATCCAGGAAACTACAGACCAGTGATCTTGATGTCAGTGTTGAGAAAAATGGTTGAAACTATTAAGTGAACTTATAGATATAAATATTTTAATGGATAAAGCCAACTTTGATTTAGCCAGGGGAAGTCTCACCTCACCAATCTGCTACATTGTTTGAAGACATAAATAAACATGTGGTTAAAGTTGAGCCAGCTGATATAGTGTATTTGGATTTTCAGAAAGCATTTGACATGGTATTTCCAGAGAGACTCTTGAAGAAATTAAAACATCATGGGATAGGAAGCAATGTTTTATTGTGGATTGAGAAACAGTTAAAACAGAGAAACAGTTAAAACAGAGATTTAAATAGCCAATGGAGAAAGGTAAATAGTGGGTGTCCCAGGTATCTGTACTGAGACCACTGCTTTTTAACATATTTATAAACGATCTAGAGATGAGAACAACGAGTGAGTTGATCAAGTTTGCTGATGATACAAAATTATTCAAAGTTTATAAATCACAAGAGGATTGTGAGAAATTACAAGAGGACCTTGTGAGACTGGGTGACTAGACAGCAAAATGGCAGATGACATTTAATGTGGACAAGTGCAAAGTGATGCACTTAGGGGCAGATTTTCAAAGCCTATGTGCATAAATTCAGGTGGATTTACGCACGTGGGGGGGGGGGGGGGTGTTACGTGCTGGGCCTATTTTCAAAAGGCCTGGCGGCGCGCGTAAAGCCCTGGGACGCGCGTATGTCCCGGGGCTCGAAAAAAAGGGCATGGGCGGAGCCTCCAGGCACAGCGGCCATTTGTTGCTGTGCCCGGGATCGCGGGCCAGCCATTGGCCGGCGTGCGCAACCTACGCCTGCCCGGAGGCAGGCGCAACTTATAAAATAAAGGTGGGGGAGATTTAGGCAGGGCTGGGAGGGAGGGGGGCGGGTTAGGTAGGGGAAGGGAGGGGAACCTGGGGGGGGGGGTGCCGAAGGAAAGTTCCCTCTGAGGCCGCTCCGATTTCGGAGCGGCTCGGACGGAACGGGGAAAGCCATCGGGGCTCCCCTAGGGCTCGGCCCGCGTAAGGTGCACTAGTGTGCACCCCCTTGCACCCGCTGACCCTGGATTTTATAACATGCGTGCGGCTGCCCGTGCATGTTATAAAATCAGGCATAGATTTGTGCGCATCGGGGTGTGCGCACAAATCAACGTCCATGCGTAGCTATTAAAATCCGGCCCTTAGGGAAGAGTGACCCAAATTATAGCTACATATTTTCTGTTCTTAGGGAACAGAAAATACAAAGTCAAAATTCACAACAAAGAATCTCAACACTACTCTTCATCTACGGGAGTTCCACAGGGCTCCTCCCTTTCACCAACGCTCTTTAATATCTACCTGCTCCCTCTTTGCCAACTGCTAACCAACTTAAACCTTAAACACTTTCTGTATGCAGATGACGTCCAGATAGTCATCCCCGTCAAGGAATCATACACCAAAACTCTAGAATTCTGGGAAACTTGTCTTCAAAAAATTGATGGACTCCTCTCAAACCTTAATCTAATACTAAACTCTTCAAAAAGCGAACTCCTCCTAATTTCATCTGAAAACAGTAACATCGACACAAATCCTCCACCCAATTTACAAACTCCACAAGTAAGAAACTTGGGAGCTATCATGGATAACAGGTTAAACCTAAAAGCATTCATAAATCAAACTACTAAGGACTGCTTCTATAAAATCCAAGTCTTAAAAAGAATAAGACCACTCTTCCATTTTCATGACTACAGAACTATTCTACAATCAATAATTTTTTCGAAACTAGATTACTGCAACTCTTTGCTATTAGGTCTCCCATCATCTCACACCAAACCCCTTCAGATGGTCCAAAACACGGCTGAGAGAATATTAACTAACACACGGAGAAGAGACCACATATCACCAATCCTCAAAGATCTGCACTGGCTGCCAATCCATTACAGAATCATATATAAGTCCATAACCATTATTTACAAAGCTATACATCAACAGTCTCAGCTCACCCTTCAAATTCCTCTCAAAAAATTCACGTCCAAAAGACCAATCAGAGAGTCCTATAGAGAAACCCTACAAGTATCACCCTCCAAATCCATGAGGCACATAACCGCCAGAGACAGGGCTTTCTCCACTGCAGGACCAACACTGTGGAACTCCATCCCACCAGATTTGCGACAGGAACCCTGCCTTCCTACATTTAGGAAAAGACTTAAAACGTGGCTATTCATGAAAGCCTTTCCTGAACTAAACTGAACCAATTCCATTATTACCTATTCGCTCAGACTTTGCCTTAATCATAGTAATTAATATCCCTACCTCTTAAGGGCAATTCTTCAACGCTATAAGCACATTGACTGGCATATTGTTATCTATATTTAAACCCCTGCTTCTTTTCTCTGATCCAAGTTATATTACTCCCTTGTTTTATTGTAACTGCATTCCTTAGCCTTCTCTTGTTTAATGTTTTTTACTACCATTACTATTATTTTATTATTATTACTTAGATCAATGTTATTTATTGCCTTTTTGTTCCCTATCTACTTGTTAATTGTAAACCGACATGATGCGATATTTATCGCGAATGCCGGTATAGAAAAACTTAAAATAAATAAATAAATAAATATTGCAAGGTTCCACATTGGGAGTCAACACTCAGGTAAAGGATTGAGGTATACCATAGGAAGGAGTAATAGCCTAGTGGTTAGAGCAGCACACTATGAAACAAGGAAACTAGGGTTCACATCCCTCTACTGCTTCTTGTGACCTTGGGCAAGTCGCTTTACCTTCCTTCACCTTAGGTAGACACTTATAGGGCAGTCCTCCAGTGCCACAAACAGACCAGGTTTTCAGGCTATCCACAATGAATATGCATGAGATAGATTTGCATACAATGGAGGCAGTGCATGCAAATCTTTCTCATGCATATTCATTGCAGATATCCTGAAAACCTAGCCTGTTTGTGGCACTCAAGGACTGGAGTTTGCCATCATTGTTATAGGGAGAATCAACAAGCTGCAGTAGTGCTCTAAAATACATACAAGAACATAAGACTTGCCACACTGGGTCAGACCAAAGGTCCTTCAAACCCAGTGTCCTGTTTTGAACAATAGCCAATCCAGATCACAAATACCTCAGAGTATCCCAAGGGATAGATAAATTCCAAGCTGTTTATCCCAAGAATAAGCAGTGGATTTCTGCAATTCTACCTTAATAATGGTTAATGGACTTTTCCTCCAGGAACTTGTCCAAACCTTTTTTGACTGCAGCTACACTAATAGCTTTTATCCCATTGTCTGGCAATGAATTCCAGACCTTAATTATGCATTGAATAAAAAGACTTTTTCTCTATAAATGTATCACCTAGTAACTTCATTATGTGTCTCCTAGTCTTTGTACTTTTTGAAAGAGTAAACAACTGATTAATATTTACCTGTTCCACTCTACTTATTATTTTATAGACCTCTGTCATATCTCCCCTCAGCCATCTCTTCTCCAAGTTGAAGAGTCCTGACCTCTTTAGCCTTTCTTCATAGGGGAATTGTTCCATCCCCTTTATCATTTCGGTCACCCTTCTCTGTACCTTTTCTAATTGTGCTATATCTTTTTGAGATGTGGTGACCAGAACTGTATGCACTATTTTGCAGCTCCCCACACGGTTCCCTCCTCTATTACAATGATCTTCTTTGCATGGGATTTGAATGGATGAATAATGCAAATGCATGCAAAGGTGATCATGTATAGGCAATCCTATGCAAATATTGTATTGCAGACAATCAAGAAAGTGGTCAGCCACGATAAAATAACACTGTCTCTTGGAAAAGCTGTAAATGTGAGATGGGAGGCCTGGAACCCTAAGCTGTAAATGTGAGATGGGAGGCCTGGAACCCTAACACAGGTCCCGAGGCTCCCGCCTCACATTTAAAGTGGCTACAAACAAAAAAAAAACAAAACAAAAAAAAAAAATCCCGGTAAAGAGGGGAGGTTGAATGGAGTCAGTATTGACCCCCATCTCAACTCAAGGCCGCCACTTTAGGTGGCCCTAACTCCTTCCAAAGTGTAAAACTGAGAAAAATGTACCTGAATGGCAATAGACCCAGCCCCCCCCCCCCCCCCCCCAATCCATCAGATAAAAAATTTGAGCCACTCCAAGCCCCCACAATATCTCGGGCAGGTCTTGACTCCCCCCACTCCCAGTCCAACTAATAAAAAGATAGGCTCAATGCCAGCCCCCCTTCCTATAGCCTTTTCCCTGAAAGGTAAGATAGAATAACAGGGTCCCTTCCCTCACCCCAACCCCCCCACCCCCAGCACCCCTGAAACTTAAAATGGATCCTGCATAGGGGCCAGTGCCATTTTCCAAAATGCCGCTGACCTGACCTTGTCCCAGCCATGTGACCTGTTATTCTATTTAACCTTTCAGGGAGGAGGGTATGGGAAGGGGGGGGGGGCTGGGGCTGGGGCTATCTTTTTAATTGATGGATTTGGGGTGGGAATGGGGGCGGGGCCTGAGGCCTGCCTGAGATATCGATGGAATTGGAGGATGGGAGGGCCAGGAGTCGCTTAACTTTTTTTATTTGATGGATTTGGGGCACGGCTGGGGCTATTGCCAGAGCATAGCAGCGCAGCAACTCTCGATGACAGAGTGCTGCATTCAGTGGCAGTCTGCTGGCAGGGTAAATTGGAAATGAAAGGAAAAAATTAGCAAGGCAGCTGAAACTCAGGACACTTAAGTTATAGACTCTGGGCATGGGCCCTTTGTGCCCTATGCTAACGATGCCCTTGAAAATGGGGAAAATGTTTCTGATATCATAATGGTTGGTCACTGCTTGGTGTGGTTCAGTACTGTGGCACAGCCAGTCGTGGTTCATTCACAGGAGAGGAGTCCCAGACTTCAGGAAAATTATCTTTCTTAAGATGGAGGAGTCATTAACTCATAATCATTAACTGGGTGGGAAAAGCTAGGGGAAGTAGAAGAGCAGTGGGCAAAACTAAAAAGAAAGTAAACTAAGGTAAGAGGAAAAAGAAGCCACCATGGCTTTCTAAGGAAGTGGCTCACCAAGTAAGGGAGAAAAGGTTAGCATTCATAAATTACAAGAGATCACAGAAAGAGGGAAACGGGCAACAATGACTGGAAAAGCTAAGAGAAGCTGGGAAAGTAGTCAGGAGAGCAAAGGCAGAAATGAAAGAACAAAATTGTTACTACTGTAAAACAGGGGAACAAGACTTTTTTTTAGATATGTTAGTGACAGGTGGAAATACAAAAATTGGATTATAAGAAGTGAAAGGGAAGAATTTGTAGAGTCTGACGAGAAGAGAGTTTCAATTGCTTAACAAATATTTCTGTTCAGAATTCACTGAGGAAGAGTTTGGAGTAGGACCACAGAAAATTGCCACAAATAGGAATATAAGTGAGATAGATCTCAAACAATTTTCAGAAGACTGTTTTTGCAAAGTGCTAGCAATATTAATGTAGATAAAGCAATGAAGCTAGACAGGGTATTATGGGAGTATGGGAATTTTAGTAGCTATGCTGTCTGGCCTTTTCAATGCTTCCTTAGAGTGAAGAGTGGCTCCAAAGGCCTGAAGAGAGCAGATGTAGTTCCCCTCTATACAAGTGAAAGTAAAATGGAGAGTGGGAACTACAGGCTGGTTAGCCTGGCTTTGGTAGAAAGTACATTAATGAAATATATGTTAAAACAGAGGTTGTGCTGTTTCTGGAATCCAGTGGTTTACAGGATTTGAGGCAGCATGGTTTTTTTTTACCAGAGGTACATCTTGTCAGACAAACCTAATCAATTTCTTTGACTGAGAGATTAGAGAGTTAGATTGGGAATACAGGAGAGTGCCAGATGTAGTGTATTTGGATTTCAGCATGTAATAGCTCCACATAAGTGACTTGCAAACTGAGTGCCCTACTTATGGTCCTAAATTGACTGGCAGGGTTAGAAATTGGTTGAGCGAGAGGCAACAGAGTAATAGTAATTGGAGTTCATGCTGAGAGAAAAAGGATTACCAGTGGTGTGTCTCCAGACTGGTCCTTGGTCCATTTCTGTTCAACATTTTTGTATTTGATATTGCAAATGGCTTCAGATCAGCGTTTGACTTTTTACAGGATACCACAGTTTGCAAAAGGGTAGATACCATGAAAGGTGTGGAAAACATGAGGAGGGATCTAGTGAAAGTTGAGGAATGGTCTAGAGCAGTGGTTCCCAAATCTATCCTGGAGGACCTCCAACCAGTCATATTTTCAGGATATCCACAATGAATATGGATGAAATTAATTTGCAAGCACTATTTCCATAATATGCAAATTTAATCTCATGCATATTCATTGTGGATATTCTGACAACCTGATTGGCTAGGCGGCCACAAGGACAGGTTTGGGGACCTCTGGTCTAGAATCTAGCAGCTAAAATTTAATGATAAAATATGCAGGCTCATACATTTGGATTGCAAAAACCCAAGGGAAGAGTATAGTAAGGGGGTGAACAAAACAAGAGTATGATCTAAAATCTGAATATCTAAAGATGGCCAAACAGGTAGAAAAGGCACTGGTAAAAAGCCAGAAAGATGATTGGGTGCAAAGGGAGAGGAATGGCCAGCAAAAAAAGAGAAGTAATATTGCATCTGTATATGTCTCTGGTGAGACTGTAGAATTCTGGAGACCACACCTTCCAAAGAATATAAACCGAATAAAGTCGGTCCAGAGGGCAGCTACTAAAATGGTCAACGGTCTTCATCATGAAGCACATGAGGACAGATTTAAAGATCTAAACATATATACAAGGGGTGGCCAACTCTACAATGAATATGCATGAGATAGATTTACATACAATGGAGGCAATATATGCACATCTATCTCATGCATAGTCATTGTGGATGTCCTGAAAACTAGGCCTGTTTGTTGCTCTCGAGGACTGGAGATGGCCATCCCTGGAGAAAAGGAGGGGAAGGGGAGATATGATAGTGACATTTAAATTTCTCCAAGGATTAAATTCACAAGAATTAAATTCCAAAGATTAAATTCTTTAAACAGAAAGGAGGCTTTTGAATAAGGGGTCATGAGATGAGAGTGAAAGGGGGTGAAATCAGGAGTAATCTAAGGGTATATTTCTCTACAGAGAAGGTGGTGGATGCATGGAATGGCTTCCAGTGGAGGTGGATGAGACAGATACAGTGTCGGAGTTCAAGAAATTGTGGAACAAGAACAGAGGATCTCTGAGCAAGAGAAAGAAAATGTAAAGATAAGCAGGAAGACTTGATGGGCTGTATGGTCTTTAACTGTCATCATGTTATATGTTTTTATGTAACAGTAAAATAAAATTTCAATGTACAGCAAGGACAACAAAAAGAATTCCTGGTTTTTGGTGCTGGTTCATATTGTCCATATTGAAAACTCCCTGGCTGTTGACAAAAAACTATGAAATCTGTGAAAACTAGCAAAGAGGCTTCCAATGACCTGTTTATGATTACAACCAAAGGGCCTAATTTTAAAAAGCATTTACACGCGGAAAACTGGGCTTTACGCATTTAAAGGCACTTTACTCGAGTAAACTTGCAAATCCAAGGACATGGTAGCTTGCTGCCACCTCACCCTTGCATAGGCTACTTGCATCAGCCTACTCAAAGTCGAGGCTTTGGCCTGACCCAGAGGCCAGGTCCTGATGCTGGGGCCTCAACCCAGACCCAGGCCCATGCTGCGACCTGTCCAGGCAGCCAAGTCCAGATGCCTGGTCCTCAGCCTGGTCCCAGGCTCAATGCCATGACCCAACCTGGAAGCCGGGTCCCAACGCCTGGGCCTCAGCCCAGAGTCAGGCCTAGGCCTTGGTGTCTAGGCTAGGAGCTCCCACATCCAACATCTTCTTTCTTCGGCTCCTCACTGCCAAATGATGGTGTCTGCTGGTGTCGCGCTGGAGTGAATTAACTCTGGCAAATTCACCCCAGAGGACGGTACCATTTTGATGTACGGGCCAGGGTCCACACCTAGGCCTTGGCATCAGGACCTGGCCTGGGTCCGGGCCAAGGCCCCGGCATTGGGGCCCAGCCTCCAGGTCGGATGATGACATCGAGCCTGGGTCTGGGCCGAAGTCCTAGCACCGGGACTTGGCCACCAGGTTGGGTCTCTGCATCAGGCCCAGGCTTTGGGATTCGGCCTTCAATGGAACCCAACAGATCAAGTAAGTTTTTTTACTTTTTATTTTTCTTAATTTTCAGGGGCCTCGGCCAAGACCCCAGTGACACGGTTGGGTCTACAGACCGTCCCTGCTTTGAGCTTTGGCTTATGCCCGAACACAATGCTGGCGCTTCGGCCTAGGCTCAAAGCCAGAGCCTTGCCTAGAGCATAGGCCGCGGCCCCTGCTTTGGGCCTCGGCCTATGCCATAGGTGAGGCCCTGGCTTCAAGCCTAGAACTAGACACAATGCATTTTTTTTAAAATGGAACGACCGAATAAGATTTGTTTTATTCAGGGGGCCCTTGATTCGGTTCGGGGGGCCCCCAAATGAAATAAACTAGCCTTAATCATTGCTTTTTGCAGTTTTGTTTTAAATTAATACACATTCCTAGTTTTGATTAGATTGTAAACTCTATGGGCAAAGACTGCCTCTTATATGTTCATAGGTTCCATCTGAAAAAGGGACCTCCAAGGCATCCAATTTGTTCTTCAACCAACAATCTGACTACAGCTTTTTTCCTGTCATTTCCTCTCAGTATCTTCCTATGTGGATCCTATCAGAGAATCACTAGTAATTTAGGGAAAGTGGAGCTTCAATAATAACAACAAAACAGAGACAGCCCACTGAATATTTTCTCTGTCTTCTTTTGAAAAATAGAATATGCTCAAAGCCAATTCAATATTTAAAAGAATCAGGAGGAAAAAGACCTCAGAGCTGAACTTAGAAACATAGAAACATAGAAATGATGGCAGAAGAAGACAAAACAGCCCATCCAGTCTGCCTAGCAAGCTTCGCACTTTTTTTTTTCTCATACTTATCTGTTACTCTTGGCTCTTAGTAACCTTTTGGTTCTATTTCCCTTCCACCCCCACCATTAATGTAGAGAGCAGTGTTGGAACTGCATCTAAGTGAAATATCTAGCTTAACTAGTTAGGGGTAGTAACCGACACAATAAGCAAGCTACACCCATGCTTATTTGTTTACCCAGACTATGTAATTCAGTCCTTGTTGGTTGTTGTCTGTATATAGATCCACTTTTCTTCATTCCCCCTGCCGTTGAAGCAGAGAGTTATGCTGGATATGCATTGAAAGTGAAGTATCAGACTTTCTCCCCTGCCATTGAAGCAGAGAGCTATGCTGGATATGCATGAAGTATCAGTCTTTCTCCCCTGCCGTTGAAGCAGAGAGCTATGCTGGATATGCGTGAAGTATCAGTCTTTCTCCCCTGCCGTTGAAGCAGAGAGCTATGCTGGATATGCATGAAGTATCAGACTTTCTCCCCTGCCGTTGAAGCAGCAAGCTATGCTGTTGAAAGTGAAGTATCAGGCTTATTTGGTTTGGGGTAGTAACCGCTGTAAGAAGCAAGCTACTCCCCGCTTTTTTGTGAATGCAAATCCTTTTTTCCACATTTCCTCTTGCCGTTGAAGCTTAGAGCAATGTTGGAGTCGCATTAGCTATGTGTATGTTTATTGAATAAGGGTATTATCTCCAGGCAGTAGCCGACATTCCCGCGAGCCACCCACTCTTTATTCACGTCCTCTAGACTTTATGGATCCACAGTGTTTATCCCACGCCCCTTTGAAGTCCTTCACAGTTCTGGTCTTCACCACTTCCTCCGGAAGGGCATTCCAGGCATCCACCACCCTCTCCGTGAAGAAATACTTCCTGACATTGGTTCTGAGTTTTCCTCCCTGGAGCTTCAACTCATGACCCCTGGTTCTGCTGATTTTTTTCTGACGGAAAAGGTTTGTCGTTGTCTTTGGATCATTAAAACCTTTCAAGTATCTGAAAGTCTGTATCATATCACCTCTGCTCCTCCTTTCCTCCAGGGTGTACATATTTAGATTCTTCAATCTCTCCTCATAAGTCATTCGATGAAGACCATCCATCTTTCTGGTCGCCCTTCTCTGGACCGCCTCCATCTTGTCTCTGTCTCTTTGGAGATACGGTCTCCAGAACTGAACACAGTACTCCAGGTGAGGCCTCACCAAGGATCTATGCAAGGGGATAATTACTTCCCTTTTCTTACTCGATATTCCTCTCTCTATGCAGCCCAGCATTCTTCTGGCTTTAGCTATCGCCTTGTCACATTGTTTCGCCGACTTCAGATCATTAGAGACTATCACCCCGAGGTCTCTCTCCTGCTCCGTGCACATCAGCCTCCCCCCCCCCCCCCCCCCCCATCGAATACAGTTCATTCAGATTCCCACTCCCCAAATGCATGACTCTGCACTTCTTGGCATTGAATCTCAGCTGCCATATCTTCGACCACTCTTCCAGCTTCCTTAAATCCCGTCTCATTCTCTCCACTCCTTCCGGCATGTCCACTCTGTTGCAGATCTTAGTGTCGTCCTTAAAAAGACAAATCTTACCTTCGATCCTGTCCGCAATGTCACTCACAAAGATATTGAACAGGACCGGTCCCAACACCAGTCCTTGCGGTACACCGCTTAAAACCGCTCTCTCTTCAGAGAGAGTTCCATTTATCATCACACATTGTCTTCTGTCCATCAACCAGTTTGCAATCCAGGCCACCACCTCGGCACTCACTCCTAAGCTTCTCATTTTATTCACCAGTCTCCTGTGCAGGACTGTATCAAAAGCTTTGCTGAAATCCAAGTAGATGACATCGAGTGCTCTTTCTTGATCCAATTCCTTGGTTACCCAGTCAAAAAAGTCAATCAGATTTGTCTGACAGGATCTTCCCCTGGTGAATCCATGCTGCCTCTGGTCCAGCAATTCTCCCGAATGTAGATAGTTCACTATTCTCTCTTTCAACAGTGACTCCATTACTTTTCCCATCACCGAAGTGAGGCTAACTGGTCTGTAGTTACCAGCCTCTTCTCTGTTCCCACTCTTGTGAAGGAGGACCACCACCACTCTTCTCCAATCACTTGGCACCACTCCCATTTCTAGGGATCTATTGAACAGGTCACACAGCGGACCCGCCAGCATATCTCTGAGCTCCCTCAGTATCCTGAGATGAACCTCATCAGGCCCCATGGCTTTGTCCACTTTCAGTTTCTCCAGCTCTTCCCATACATTTTCTATTGTAAATGGAGTTACATCTACTCCACTCCCCTCCAGTTTCTTGTTAACTAGCGACGGTCCTTCTCCAGGGTCCTCTTTAGTGAACACAGAACTGAAGTATTCATTTAATATTTCTGCCATTTCTTTGTCTCTCTCTACACATTGATCATTTCCACCTTTCAGTTTTACTATACCACTTTGAACTTTTCTCTTTGCACTGATGTATCTGAAAAATGTTTTGTCATCTCTCTTTATCTCCTTGGCAATCCTCTCTTCCACTTGACTTTTTGCTGTTTTGATTAATTTCTTCGTCTCCCTCAGTTGTACCAGATATTCTTCTTTGTGCTCCTCCCTTTGAGATTTTTTATATTTCTTGAACGCTGTTCTTTTAGCCTTTATTTTGTCAGCTACCTCCTTTGAGAACCAGATAGGTTTCATTTTTCTTTTGCTTTTCTTTACTTTTCTAACATATAGATTAGTTGCCTTGGTAATTGCTCCTCTTAGATTGGTCCACTGTTGATCCACATCTCTCTTGTTCTCCCAGCCTTTTAGTTCTTCCTCCAGGTGCTTCCCCATTTCATCAAAGTCTGTGTTTTTGAACTGCAAAACCTAGGTCTTTGGGCTTCTTTTCCGTATCCTTTTTGTGATATTAAACCATACCGTTTGATGATCACTGGTGCTAAGGTGGGTGCCCACCTGACATCAGAGACATTATCTCCATTAGTGAGCACTAAGTCAAGTATAGCTCCTTCTCTCGTGGGTTCCATTACCATTTGTTTGAACAAAGCTACTTGTAGGGCATCCACTATTTCTCTACTATTATTAGATTCTGCAGATGGGATTCTCCAGTCTACATCTGGCATATTAAAGTCTCCAAAGATCACCACTTCTCCCTTCTTTCCTATCTTTTGGATGTCTTCAACCAGATCTCTGTCCAGCTCTTCCGTTTGGTTTGGAGGCCTGTAAACCACTCCAATATAAATGGATGCCCCATCATCTTTTTTTAGGTTGGCCCATAGTGCTTCTTCATTGCCCCATCTTCCTTGCAGCTCAGATGCTTGGATATTGTTTCTGACATAAAGAGCCATACCTCCCCCTTTCCTATCCACCCTGTCCTTCCTTAACAAGTTATAGCCTGGTATTGCCGTATCCCAATCATGAGATTCTGTGAACCAGGTCTCTGTGATAGCAACAACGTCCAAGTCTGCCTCCACCATTAGGGCTTGCAGATCTGGGGTTTTATTGCCCAAACTATGAGCATTTGTGGTCATAGCTTTCCAGCTTTTCTCATTAAGGTTACTGCTTTTCCTGGACTCTTTTTGAGACTTTAGTTGAGTTTTGTTATTCACTTCACTCTTTCCCTTTGCAGTTGTGCCACTGATGACAGAGTCATCCATCATAATGAGCTTTTTCCTTTGGTTACTGATCTGGAATTTCTGTATGCATTGGGTTTTTTCTCTCTTTTCAGGTAACGCTTCAATCTTTTTCTCAAGAACGTCTTCAGTGTTTAATATATAGAAGGCTTTTTATACTTGTTGCACTTGATACAGTTTGTGTCTCTGCATCACAGGTCTAATTCTACCAGAGCCCACTGTAATCCTGGTTTTTATTAAGTTCCTCAATGCCCTGTGTGAGGGGGGGGGGGGTATACTTGTGGGCTGCCCAGCTGTCAAGAATGGGTGTCTGTGGGTCACATGTCTTATCCTACCTAAGCCCACTGTATCTCTCTTTTTTCTTGACTCCTGGTTTTTCTGTGGTAATGGGTAATTAATTCCTGAGTAATTCTCTTTATTGAAGCTAATTCAGCTTTAACTTTAGCCAGCTCCTTTTTCAAGAAAGAGAGTTCTACACAAATTGGGCAAGCTCTAAGTTTCCAGATGCTTTCCCTCAGAATAAAGGCTCCACAAAAGTTACATTGGATAGTCCTCATTTTGGTAAATTATTTGATTGTTAACACCTAAGGAAATACCAATTTACTAATTTCTCTTGTTTCCAATTTGAAGTTAGGCAGACTACATTAGAAAAACAAACCTAGGGGTGGGAGGGAGTTAAACAGTTTAAACCTAGGTCAAGCTGGGTAGAGCAGGACACTTTCTGGAACTTTACTAGTCATTTAGCTATTAAATGTTCCCACACACTTATGTCCCAATATTAAACAGATTATTAAAGACAGCTATACAATAAGAGAGATACTGGGTTGTTGTATTTTTTGGTGGTTTTTTTGAATCTTAAAGCAAACCCATAGCTAGAAACCACACAAATTAATATACAATAACTAGAACTAGAAGAGAAAGGGATAATGAAAGCACAGAGCAGTATTTATACGCAGAAGCTTCTACAATATAATAAATTAATAACGCTTTGCAGCTTATCTGCACTGGAAACAGGTAACAACAGGTATAACAACCTAAAAGGCTCCCTTTTGTAATCATTTACTCCAGCTTCATACAACTAAATGTTAGAGATGCAATATGATTTGTTTAATAAAAAGAGGACAAGGTTTGAAAACTTGAAAAAGAACCAAAGATGTGTCATTTTGTTTAAAGAAGGAAGGCTTTGACTTGCAAATGTGAAGTTGTATGCAGACAGAGTAAGTTGAGTTGTTTTTTAATCACTTTATTAAATAGCCTGGTTGAGATACAATCTTGAACAAAATAAGTATAGGACAATTTATTCAGTAGTTTTTGAAAGAATGCATCAACAAAAGTTCAAACTGTTCCTTAAAGCATAAATTATTTAATATGTTTAATTTTTAAATAAGAGTTGGCACTGAAGCACACTAAAAAAAAAAAAGAGTACAAGCACTGTAATTTGTATTTGTAGCAAGCTACTATAACCCTGGTTACTGCCCCCATGAGCTTATCTTATGTTGGAGCCTTACAATGTGGACCAAGCTGCGTCTGGATTGAGTGAGGTGTTTTGGACCTATCAAAATGGGGTTATCAACCCTCAGAGACTGTAAGCCACCGCAGCCAACATGAAAAAATATAAAAATATGTCAAAAACCTGTTGAATCTGTGCACCTTTGGGATGAGGCAAAAAAGGCTCTACCTGCAGAGAGGCGCCCTACAGGTTCCCACTATTGGCAGGCAGACCCAGGTGAAGCACAGACCAGTCAGGTCCTTCATCTGTACCAGCCCACGTTTCCATCGGGTTGAGCCTTTGGATGCTGGGGCTGACAGGACTTAAGTGGAGTCTTTGCTGATGGAAGATGAAGTGGTCTGTAGTAGCTAGAGTCATAAGAAGGTGGCAGACACGTGTATCCGAGGTCCAGGCAATGGTCAAAGGCAGGCAGCAGCCTTCAATTTGAGGAGCTGAGGCGTCCTGTGAATTCGGAGCAGAATGTCTTGATGTGCGGTGGTTCAGAGTCACTAGGCCATGTCAGAAATTGGCAGCAATGGCCAGGCCAGGGAGGTGAGTTCAGTGGTTCATACAGGCAGCTCGCGGACCAGCAAAAGTAACAGTACCCTCCCTCTTAAACACCTTCCCTGAGGTCCTGTGTTTTCTGGGGTAATGTTGGTGAAAGTCTTTCAAGAGGTTGGTGTCCAGTATGTTGGAGGATGGCTCCCATGAATTTTATTCTGGGCCCTAGTTTTTCCAAGAGATTAAATATTCACATTTGTTCCCCCTCCAGTGGGAGTTCATAATCTATTGGACTTCATATATATCGTCTTCCTCAGTACCGACTTCCTGAGGTTCAGGCAGGTCTCTGGAGGGCCATGAAAGCACCACCAGTTTAAGCAAGGAAACATGGAAGATATTATGGAACTTTAGCATGGTTGGCAATTTTAGCTGGTATGTGACAGAACCCACTTATGGAAGCACAGGGAATGATTCAACAAAGCGCGGGGCAAGGCGCATAGAAGGGAGTCACAGGCGTAAGTGCCCAATACACAACCAAACCTTTTCTCCTTCTTTGAAATGAGGAGCTGGCCTTCTTCGGGAGTCTGCTGTCTTCTTGGTTTGGGCAGCGGCTTTCTCAATCTACTGATTGATCTGTTCCCATTATTCATGCAATTCTTGGGTGGAGAGTTGAGCCACTGGAGAGGGCACTGTAACAGGCAGTGGCAGAGGAGGCAGAATTTGTTTTCCATAACCAGCTGGAAGGGCGAGGAGCCTGTGGATGCATTAATATAGTTGTTATGGGCAAATTCGGCCCACAGTAAGAGGGTAGCCCAGTTATCCTGGCGCTCACTGAAATAGGAGTGAAGGAAGGTTTTAAGGGCACGATTAGTAAGTTCCACTTGACCGTTGCCTTGTGGGTGATAAGCTGTAGTGTAGTTGAGCATAATACCAAAGTTTTTCAAAGAGAGCACCAGTACCCCATGGTGAACTGAACTCCTCTATCTGATAGTATATGCTTAGGAAGGCCATGCAGATGAAAGATGTGGAGAGTGACGAGGTACACTAACTCCAAAGTGGAAGGAAGGTCTGATAAGGGAATGAAGTGTTCCAACTTCTAAAATCGATCAACCATCATCCAAATCACGGAAGTAGTGTTAGAGATGGGCAGGTCCATGACAAAGTCGATGGATAGGTGGGTCCAGGGTTCCCTGGTGGCTGGCAACAGCTGTAACAGATCCCAGGGTCAGTCAGGCAGCGTTCTTTGCTGTGTGCAAGTGGGACATGAGTCAACATAGGTCTTGAACTCTTGCTTCATTTGGGGCCACCAATAGTGTCATTGAATCAATTAAAGAGTTCCTGCCCATCCAGGGTAACCTGTGACATGGGAGTCATAAGCCCATTGCAACACTGTCTCATGCAATCTAGAAGGTATGACTGTCTTCTCTGGAGGGACGGGTACCATAGTGGCTAGGAGTATCTTAGAGTGATCGATGATGTGCCTGGGAGGTTCTAGAACACCTTCGGTCTGGAAGGAGCAAGGGAGGACGTCTGCCCATTGGTTCTTGCGTACTGGGCGATACCGTAACTAAAATCAAAGCAAGCAAAGAAAAAAGGCCAATGGACCTGTTTTGCATTATGCTGCTGGGCTTGATATAGGTGTTCCAGATTCTTGTGGTCTGTATATATTGAAACACGGTGTGAGGAGATGTCACCATTCCTCACGAGCTAATTTAATGGCCAAGAGCTCTCGATCCCCAATGCTATAATTGTGTTCAGCCAGGGAGAACTTCTTAGAAAAGAAGGAACATGGACGGAGTACCCCTTCTGTAGTGTGTTGGCTGAGAATAACGGTCCTTCTTATTGATGGTGTTCAGACCACAGTAGTCTATTTACTGCCTGAGGAATCCATCTTTCTTTGCAACAAAGAAGAACCCAGCCCCTGCCGAGGAGGAAGAAGGGCAGATAAATCCACATTCTAGATTCTCCTTAATGTATTGGACATGGCCTGAGTCTCGTGGAGTGACAGTGGTTAAACCTGTCCATGTGGAGACATGACTCATGTGATGAGCTCAGTGCTGCAGACATCAGTGCGATGAGAAAGCAGTACTTCAGCACTCTTTTTAGAGACAATATCCTTGTAATCCGCATACTGAGGCAGAAGTCCCGGAAGTAGGAAAGCCACAGTCACTGGACAAGGGGGTTCAACCCTCACCAAACAGGAGCCTGTACAGCTGTGGCCCCAGCAGGTGGGTTGTAAGGTTAACCAGTCGAAATGTGATTGATTCTGTGGGAGCCATGGCAGTCCTAGTATGATAGGATGGATGGCCCTGGAAATCACTTGAAGATTGATGTTTTTCCATGTGCAGGAGTCCAGTGCATAAGGCCACAGGTACCAAGATCATGGTAACATGGCCTGGAAGTGGATCTCTGTAGACTGAAGAAATAAGCAAAGGAGAAGTCATCTGGACCATGGGAATCTGGAGTTGGTTGACTAGTTTCTTTAGGATGAAGTTTCCTCCAGAGCCAGAGTCTACAAAGGCCTGTGTAGAAAAACGAATGGAACCCAATTCCAGTGTGACCAATAGAAGTAGTTGGTGAGCCGGAATGGTGAGGCCTAGGGTCATCTCCCTGAAGGACCCTAGGCGTTTAAGTTTCCTGACCTCTGTGGACATTGAGCCATAAGATGGCCTTGGGCAGTGCAGTACAGATACCCTGTTGTCTGTGACAGAGCCTCTCTTCTGGAGCCTAGCAGCAGCATCCCAACTGCATTGGCTCTTCTGGAAGAGGAGAGGTTAATGGTGCAGCAGCCAGGGGTGAGAGTGGCTGTTGAAATCGGGGTACCAATGAGTCATTCCTTCTTGCAGGACAGACCCCTTGAGGCCTTGACTGCAAATGACAATCTATTTTGCTGGCCAGGGCAATGAGAGCCTCAAGGAAGGTTGGAAGATCCCGGGCAGCGAGCTTGTCTTTGATTTTCCCGGAGAGACCTAAGAATATGGCAACTAAACTATCCTCTCACCAGTTCACCTTGGAAGCCAGCGTCCGGAATTCCACTGCATATTCAGCCAAAGCTTAGGAGCCTTGTCAGAGGTGTAGCAGATCAGAGGTCATTGCTGCTGCACGACCTGACTCCTTGAAGACAGTGCGAAACTGCTCCATGAATTGCTGCAGGTTGAGGGGAGAAGCCCAGGCCAGTGCTCTTCTATGAAGCAGGGAGAGAATTTATTTATTTATTTGGCCATTTTATATACCATTGTTCCAAATAAAAGATCACAACGGTTTACAACATGACATACATATTATAGATCGACATGTACATTGACTGGAAGAGATCAGAAACGTATATTTTAAATGACTTTGAACTTGAGGGTGTATGCTCTGAGTTCAGATTATTTTAAGTTAGGTTATAGGCATTTTGAAATAACCATGTTTTTAAGTTACGTTTGAATTTCTTTGTGTCTGGAGTCAGTCGTAGAGATTCAGGCAGACAGTTCCATAATTTTGGGCCTGCTATTGAGAACACATGGTCTCTTATTTTAGTTAGGTGAGTGTTCTGTAATGATGTCACAGCTAGTAATCCTTTGTTTTGAGATCTTAATGATCTCTGTGGCTTGTATGATTGTTGAGCTACACCTATCAAGCCAGAGTTGTCAGAGTGGATGGTGGCGTGTATTAATGTTAGGACTTTGTAGTTGATATGGGATTGAACAGGTAGCCAGTGAAGAGTTATCAGAGAGTGTGAGATGTGATTGAATTTCCTCGATCCTGTTAAGAGTCTAGCAGCAGTATTTTGTAGAGATGTGAATCGGAACCAGAATCGGTTCGGATTGCAGTTCCGATTCACATCTCTAGTATTTTGTAATAATTGTATTTTTTTTAGAAGACAGTTGGGTACTCCGAGTAGCAGAGAGTTACAGTAGTCAAAGTTTGAGAAGATGAGGGTCTGCAGGACCATGCGGAAGTCTGCGTGAGTCAGTAAAGGTTTCAGTCTATGTAGTAACCGCAGTTTGGCATAGCCAGATTTGATTAATTTATTTACGTGCTTATCCATTGTTAGGAACTCATCAATCTGTATACCTAAGTCTTATACTTGGCCAAAGGGTATAATATTAAAGTTACCCAGATCAAGTGTTTGAGGAGTCACTATAGGTAGATTTCTTCTTAACAGAATGACTTCAGCTTTTTTAGTGTTTAGAGTTAGTTGAGTTTAGACAGTTCATCTTGTATAGTCTTCATATGTGAGGCGAGAGTCAGCCTTGCATTTTCAATGGATTTGTGGCATGGAATATAAAACTGAATGTCGTTGGCGTATAAGTAGAAGGTGATACCTAAGTCAGATAGTAATTTACACAGGGGGAGCATGTAGATGTTGAATAGAGTTGCTGAGACAGCTGAGCCCTGGGGAACACCTGCATCAGTCGGGAAGGTGTCTGACATATGGTTACCCAGTTTGACTCGGAAAGTTCTTTTTGATAGAAAGGAGGTGACCTACTTGATTACATAACCATCAATTTCAATTTTTGTTCATCTGCTGGCATAGTAGGGCATTGTCAACTGTGTCAAAGGTTGCCATTAGGTCAAGAAGAACCAGAAAGTAAAATTTGTCATTGTTAAATCCCCATAATATGGGGACTGTTAAGGATATGAGTAAAGTCTTGGTTGAGCGATTCTTCCTGAACCTGAATTGATTTGGATATAGGATGTGATGGTCATCTAGATAGTCTTCTAGTTGTGATAAACTGCTTTTTCAAGAATTTTTGAGAGAAAGGTCAGGTTGGATATTGGTCTATAGTTTTCCCAACTGTCAGAACTGCTGGTATTATTTTTTAAAATAGGTTTTATCACCGCTTGTTTCGCCAAATCAGGAACTAAGCTTTCCGAAAGTGATTGATTGATTAAAGATGTGATTGTTGGAGTGATAGTGCTATGTGTTAGTTTTGGTTATTGGGGAACAGTAGAGCCTCTAACTGGAAGTGCATTCTGCACTGGTTCAAGAATCCCCGACACTACTTAGGATCACAAGCATAGCAGGATGGAGCTGGTAGCTGAGGAGCTGGCTGACTGGCTACTGGTGGAGGTAGCGGTACTGGTGTCGGTGGAGGCGATACTACAGGAGTAGTTAAGGAGTGGTGATCCGGTCCATATTGGTGGCCAGCAGCTCCAGAGAACTTTTTAGATCTTGAAGCCTTGAGGTTATACCTGGGATGGCCTGCAGTGATGTCAAGTCATGGACTTAGCAACCTGTTACGTCTGTCAACCTTTGGGCTGAGGCAAGAAAGGTTCTACCTGCAGGGAAGAGCCCTGCAGATTCCCACCCTGCAGATTCCCACCATTGGCAGATGGAACCAGTTGAAGTAGAGACCAGGCAGGACCTTTACCTATACCAGCCTACATTCCCATCAGGTTGAGCATTTGGGTGCCGGGGCCAGCAGAATTTAGGTGGGGTCTCTGCTGATGACAGATGAGGTGGTCCGTAGTAGCTAGGGTCATAGGCAGGTGGCAGTCAGATGTATCCAAGGTCCAGGCAATGGTCAGAGGTAGGCAGCAGTCAGGCATATCCGAGGTCCAAGCATTGGTCAGAGACAGGCAGAGATCAGGTATAACCAAGGTCAAGGCCAAGGACAAACCAGGTATCTCTCCAAGAGAAGAGAAGAGGGACGGATAGGCAGGGCAGACAGGCAAGGACAAGCACAAGTGGGAACGTGGATGGAACAGAATGAAGACAGAATCCAAACCGAAGACAGCTGGACGAGGACTGAAGACAAGCTGGATGAAGACTGAATACAAGCTAGATGAGGAATGAAGACAAATAGGATAAAGACTGAAACACTGGAAAGCAACACACACTACTAGCAAGTTGTTGGACCTGTTGCTGAGGCAGTAAGGGAAGAAGAGAGTGATCTTGGCATGTGATGTCATCAGCAGATGCTGCGGAGCTTTTCCCGCTGCAGGCCCTTTAAATGGGGGGAAGTCAGGCACGCACACCTAAGGAGGAGCACAGCAGGATGGGGTCGATGGTATCCTGCCACATGAGGAGCTAATGGCATCCTGCTGAGTCAGAGCATGGCATCCTATTACGCAGAGGCCCAGCAGCACTAGGCCATGTCAGAAGTTGGCAGCGATGGCCCAGCCAGGAAGGTGAATATGGCGGTTCACATGGAAGCTCAACTTTGAGGTTATTTTCCTCCTGATTTTTAAATATTGAATTGGTTTTGAACATATTCTATTTTTCTAAAGAAGAGAAAGGAAATATTCAGTGGGCTGTCTCTGTTATGTTATGATCCTATCACAGAGCCATCCCCAGGCTTCAGTGTTTTTCTCAGTTTCCTCCCACATATGTAGGTAAAGTAGACCAACAGAGAGAGAGAGAAGGCAAAAAAGTGTTAAACTGAAAAAAAAAATGATAGCAAGAAAAAAAAGTAGAAGGCAAGCTTATGGCTGCTTTTACCTTTTATTTTTATAAAAATGTATGAAGTGCTGTGCAAGAGGCAGTGCCTGCCCTATGTATGAAGTGCTGTGTAAGAGGCAGTGCCTGCCCTATGGAGCTTACAAACCAATCAAAACTTATATACAAGACAAATAAAAGGCTTCAGAAAATGTTATTACAGTAAATGTGGCCAGACTCAACAAGGCTATGATCAGAGGGAGTCAGAGTTTAAGAGGAAGGAGTGGAAGAGTAAAGGTCTGGTGAGACCTTTGATACTTTCAGTTCTGTTACTCTTTGCCATGGATGCAGTAGTAAATTCTCACTCTCTTTGGGCTGGACGTGTTACAGCAGCCCCATTTATTACACTGCCAACTTTTCCTGATATTTTGTGTCACAGCTGCTGCAGTGTAACTGCAGCTTACTCGGTAAGAAGTGATTGCTCTCTCTCTGAGAACACTGAATTCCTTTTTACTTAGTTTAATAGGATATTTCACATTAAAATGCCATTCAGCTCCTGTCATCACTGTACATTAATGCAAGAGGTGAAAGATGGCTTGAACCTTGGGACTATTTTGTTCTCCCAGTCTGGCATATTCTGTACATCGAACTCTCCATGGATACGTTTTCTTTTTTCTTGTTTACTCTAATTACATTAAATACTGACTCAATCATTCCTGACTAGCTCAATTATTTATTCTTAGATCTGCACTAGCCACCACCAGAATTGGTGAGCAGTGATACTACAGCATATTAAGAAGACTGCCTTGCATATGAGAAAGGAATTATCAACAAAATGATTGAGAGAATTATAAATAACAGTTGAAGAGGACATCCCACAGAATGCCATGAGGACAGAACAATGTCTCAGAGATCTTGGAAGAACACACCACAAGATTGTCTCTCATAATGTAGAGGAACACTCTGCAAAATTATGTCCTACAGTCAAAAGAACATTCTAGAAAACTGACAGATGGGAGGCACTTATAGACTAACCAATTTATTAAGGCTTGAGCTTTTGAGGACCAGGCTCCACTTTGTCGAATGCATCGACGAAGTGAACTCTGGTCCTCAAAATTCATGCCGCCTGCTCAAAAGCTCGTGCACCTGCTTCTGTCATTTGTGCTAGAACAGATTACTACAGCTACCCCACTGAAGATTCTAGAAAAATGTTTCACAGTACAGATATATTGTTAGTTCAATAAAAAGGTTGACCCTTCTATCTACAGCACAGAGGAACATACAGAACACACCACATGAATGACTCACAGCTCAGAGGAACATTCTTTAGGGCTGTGCTTTACAGGACAAAGAAACATTCTACAGAACAGTGTCTCACAATATAGAGGAACGTTGTGCACAAGGCCACTTTTAACTATAGGTAAAAGAGGCCATCACATTTGGCCCTACCTAGTAAGGCAGGGGGTCCCATTTCATGAGCACACAGGGCTCTGTCCCTATGGCTATACTGGCCAGTATCCTGAATCTCAGGCAGCAGACAACAGTCTATTGCTTCCTACTGCTGTTCCTTCCCTTCCAGGTAGTGTGCAGGAGGGGAAAATGTGAGCCTGAAGGAGAAAATGCAAAGCAAAGAAAAGCCACTCTGATCCCTACTCCAGTCCCTCTCTTCTTCTCTTTTCTCCCTCTCCTCCAGTCTGCAGGGAACAGAAGGGGAAGGGTGAGAGGCTGGAGTGGACGGCAGGTCAAAGGAGAATTCCGTTTTTGTGTGCATATTTTTTTTTCTAATTTTGTGCTCACTTAAAGGTGAATTTCAAAAGCCCGGCACGCTTCAAAATCAGGAGATAAGCACACAAGTCTGGCTTGTGCACGCCCACTGAATTTTAAAAGCCGCCCAGAGATGCACGTGTATCTCCCACTGCGCACACATCTCAAAATTTTTCGAAAAGGGGCAGAGAATGGGCATGTTCTAGGCGGGACATGGGCGTTTCAGGGCATGGCCAAGAGATGTGCACGTAAATAATTATGCGCCTGAGTGTGCACCCACTGCCATGGAGGAGGTGTAAGTTTAAAAATAAAAAGAAAGAGCCATTTCTCAGGGGATTAAAGGGTCTGGGGTAACTGCAGGGGAGTGCAGACTATCAAACCAGGGGGGTTTGGAGGGCCTACCTGTTAACTGGGCAAACTGGTGGATGAACTGGTGAAACTGGCAATGGCGGCGCATGCCCCTTTTAAAATTCCTTGACTTATGCAGTGGAAGCAGGATTTATGTGCACAGGCGTGCACCCACTTAAAATTGGGCGCCCAATTGCATGCGGTCAGGCTATTCTATAATACATTATTTTATAGCATTCTAGAATGTTATAACATTGACTCGTATTTGGACGTGCACCGGCACACACGCGCCAAATTGCACCTGCACGCTGGTTTGAAAGTTATCGTCTAATTCTGTATTTGGAGAGGGTCTGTGCTCTGTGTGTGTGATCGAGGGTGTTATTTGTATGGATCTGTAGCAGTCCAGCTTATTCTGTTTTCCCAATAGGAGATTTCCTATGGCCCAGTGGAATATTTACATATAGGTTTGTTGCTGTGTGAGTTCTGAAAGTTAGGGCTGTTTTGATACTGCAGGTTTGCTATATATATTCAAAATGATTGATTTGCAGAGTTTTGTATTACTTCACAAAATATCTGGTAATGGAGGGAGCTGTTACTGAGGTGAGAATAGAATTTGACATTTTTTTCTATGATGGCTAGTAAGGGGAAACATTCAAGTTCAGCCCAGTCAGCCATTTCAGAGATTTATGCAGTGTGGAATTTTTAAAATCTATAAATTTATGTATTTCTTGATTTTTTTTTTTTTTGCAGTCTACCCCCAAAAATCACATATGATAAATTAATCAGCCACTGTGACATCATTTCTGAAACATATTTGTATTTTATATATATACACATCTATATATACACACATTGCATATACACACACATACACAAAACAAAGTACATATTAATAAGTATGGAGGCCAATATTCAATGTATTTGTCCAGATAACTTTTGGAGATACCTGGAAAAAAACTGAGATTTAAAAATTTCTTCCTGCTCCTGGCTTAATTTAGTCTGGGTAACTCAATACCCATACAAAATTTAGCCTAGTAAAAAAAGGCGGCACTGGCAGTGTTTCAGGGTGCGGCTAAACTTTAGCCAGTGAGCTCTGATATTCAGCGCCGCCTGCTTAAAGTTAGCCATGCAAGTCTGGTCAGAAAAATCGCCGAGTATGTTTCACGCAATATATGGCTAAAGCATGTAACTTTATTGCACACCGTTCTGCTGAATATTTACCTCGTGATATCCAGGATTGCTGTAGGAGAGCATTCCCCACTGTCCTGTGCCTCACAGTACAGAGAAACGTTCCCCTGGACTGCCTCGGACAGCTCAAAGGCAGATTCCTCTGAATTGTGTCTCACAGTAGGGCAGGAGATTCCACATGGCTGTCTGAAAGAACAGAACATTTGATAGGACCGTGGCTTGGAGTTCAGAAAAGTGTGCCCCAGCACTGAAGGTGGCGCTCACGAGCAATCCTAGCATCTGAGAAAAATGTTCCAACCAGCATGGAGAACAGTATAACATGCTTTTCACATCTCTCTGACTGCTGCCTGGAAACCGGATGAGCCCCGATGTCATTTTTCCTACTGAGGAAAATTACTTTCTTATTGTTGTTGTTTTATTATTCTCGTCTGTAGATGTATGACTGCTGGAGGGAGGCAAGCACTTCCTACAATTTGCCTTTTTATGCTTTCCACCATATGAAATCTTGAAAAGAATTATGTTAAAGGGCAGTGCCCCCCATCCCCCCCTGGTTGCTCCGCCACCCCCTGGTCTCGGCCCTGAATCCTACCTCATTCTCGATCACGCCCGCTGACTGAGTGGTTTTCTGGGTCGCAAGCAGGTTGGGCACTGCTTGCGGCCCGACAAATCTCCACTCCTCTTTGCCACCTCTTGCGGCCCCATATGGTTCGCACCCAGTGGCGCACCAAGGGTCTCGGCACCCAGGGGCCAATGCATTTGTGTGCCTCTCCAGCATCCCCCCCCCCCCCCCTAATCCTTCTTGTACTAATGCTTAAGGTCACAGAAAATCTGTGGTGTCTCGAGACAGAAGAATTTGGGGGGGGGGGGGGAGCCAAAATGACATTTCTTCATCACACCCACCTCTATAGCATGGATCCTGCTTTCAAATTGGTTACTTAAAAAAAGTATTAATAAAAAGGTCCAAACGGTCTTCTGCGTAATTTTAAAAAGCTGGCCAGTTTCACACTATAAAATTATTTGATAGCCTCATTCAACTAATTCTATATGGCTAGGAGAGTGAAGTCTGGAATATATAGGAAGGGACAGAATATCAATATAAATCCTGCACCTCCGGTTCTCTTACTCTGTGCATCCACTGAAATTCCCCCAAACAATGGAGCTTGGATGTTTCCCTTACAGCTCATCATACTAAAAGATATTTTCAAATTCTGGTGTCACCTCACAGTAACAGCAGCACAAACACCTTCCACTGCCAGACACATTGGGGTAGATTTTTAAAAAAAGCGCGTTCACGTACTTTTGTTTGCGCACCAGGCGCAAACAAAAGTACGCTGGATTTTAGAAGATACGCGCGTAACCGCGCGTATCTTCTAAAATCCTGGATCGGCGCGCGCAAGGCTGCCGATTTTGGGCAGCCGGCGCGCGCCGAGCCGCGCAGCCTGTCACCATTCCCTCCGAGGCCGCTCCGAAATCGGAGCGGCCTCGGAGGGAACTCTCTTTCGCCCTCCCCTCACCTTCCCCTCCCTTCCTCTACCTAACCCACCCCCCCGGCCCTATCTAAACCCCCCCCCTTACCTTTGTCCGTAGATTTACGCCTGCGAGAAACAGACGTAAATCTACGGGGGCTGGTCCGAAGGCCTGGACCACGCCCCCGGGCCGGCGCCACGCCCCGGTCCCGCCCATGAAACGCCACGTCATCGGGTCCCGCCCCCGACACGCCCCCTTCCAAAAACCCCGGGACCTACGCGCGTCCCGGGGCTCTGCGCGCGCCGGCCCTGCTCACGTAAATCCGGGCGGATTTACGCGAGCAGGGCTTTTAAAATCCACCCGATTGTGAACTAACACAAAACCCCACAAAAAAGACACTCAAAATCTATACTGCAATCCCATCGTAACATAACAGTAATAATACCAAGGATTCAAACAACAATAACCCTACCTGTGAATAAGCAAGGGTAAATATTACACTGGGTCCTAGGATAACAATACACCACCTACTGAGGAAACAAAACAAACCCGATTGCTATAGATCCCTATACATGAAGGAGTTCAATTTTATGGACTATCGCTGCACGAGAAGACCTGAAGAACTAAGTCTAACCATGCTGCAGTGAAACGCACAGCCATCTTGATTTACTAACATTTGCAACGCAAACGGAACCTAATACGTAATGACGTACTTACGCACTAACGTTTAGTGAACGTGACTCCATTTTGGATTCATATTTTGTATTGTATTAATACGAACGCCGCCGCAAAATGTCTAACCCGTCAATTAAATGACGAAACAATAGTCTGATCATAAGCTACACCTACTAGAGGACCACGCTAGCTAATGCTTGTTCAGCAGTTTGTAAAATGTTTGTTCAGCAAAACCAGAACGCATGTGTGAAAGATAAGAGTTGTAAAGTGCATAAAAGTTTGCTCCTAAGGGGGCGTGGCATGCAGTTGTACTGAGCCTTTGTCTTAGCTGCATCTTGCTAGCAATAAAAGTCTATCTTTGCGGATCAGTTGTCTGGACCTCCTTACTGATTAAAAACAGACGGTTACATTTGGCGAGCTTCAGCCAGGAGGTGCCGGGGACGCTATTTTAGCCCCCCAGCTGGTCCGGTGGTTTGCTGGCGGAGCGATCCCCCAGACTTACTTGGTGAGTGGCCACCGCTGAGTTCAGCGATCAGGTTTCTGAGGGGACCGTTCCACAAGAAACTTCTTGAGACCTCTGGGCTGGTGATTCGGAAAGAGGGCTTTCTTCGCGATCGAGAGAACGTTTCAGGCAAGTATACTTTTATCTGCACGGGAATAAGAAACAGGGGAACCTGAATTAGAAACCAGATACAGCTAAATTACCAGCCGATCTTGAAATGGATCGAGGGGGCGTTGATCAAACCCCACAGCGTGGTTAGTAGGAGCTCCCCCTCCGAAGACCTCGTTACTGAAAAC
The DNA here is from genome assembly GCF_901001135.1 of Rhinatrema bivittatum. NCBI lineage: Eukaryota > Metazoa > Chordata > Amphibia > Gymnophiona > Rhinatrematidae > Rhinatrema > Rhinatrema bivittatum. The sequence goes on from NC_042617.1 coordinate 537,889,900, forward strand.
CTGAATTGGAATTTCGGAAATTTTTGAATTTTGGGAATCAGAAAGAAATCTTGGGAATAGGTTTCTTGTTGTGTGAAAGAGAGTGAATGGCCTCGCAGTTCTAGACCGGGCGACCGCGTTCTAGTCGGGGCAAGTGTGACCCTTTTGTGTCCGGCAGATACGGACCCCTTACCTATCTGCTATCCCTTCCCCTCTTTGTCTGTACCTCTATCCTAAATGGGTGGGGGAGGGTCGACCCCGTTAAAAGTCATGACGGAGCACTTTAGCGAAGTGTTTGATAAACATACCTGTACTAAACCTGGTATGATCCAACGCTGTGCCTATCGGTGGCCGAGCTTGTGCGTCAACTGGCCCCCGAAAGGAACTTTCGATTTTGTCACGGCCTCTAGAGTCCGAATAATAGTCACAAAAGAGGATCAGCCAGGTTTTCCTGAAGATGTCCCATATATTAATGCCTGGATTGAAGTTATTCTCAATCCCCCGTCCTGGGCACAAAAGTTAGTAGAGGGAGCTGCCCTCATCATGGTGGCGCAGATGAAGAAGGCGGGCCACCGGAAGTCACCAAACCGGAAAAGAAAGGAGAAGTCGGCCATATTGGACGCAGACGGCATGACGTCACCGGAGGCGGCCATATTGGTAGTCCAGAAGAATGAAGAAACTACAGAAAAAAAAATTAAACCACTGCCGGCAGCGGAGACCATATTAATTGACGAACCAGAAGTTCCAGCCCCGCCGCCTTACATCCCACTTTACCCACCGCTGCTTAATCTGCCACCGATTCCTTCTTATGAACAAGCGGACCCCTTGCCTAGTACTTCACAGGAAACTAAAAGAGAGTTAGAATCGGTAAGAGCAGAGGACGAACCGGAACCTCCTGTCTCAGCCCATACTCGTCAGAGAACACAAGCGGCTGCCAGTCTCCAACTCCCAATCAGAGAAACTGCAACTGTTGTACCTGCGGTCCCTAATGAGGAAAATGCTTTCCAAACTACACAGACTATTAGACTATATACCTATGTCCCTTTTTCATCAAGCGATCTCTTTAACTGGAAACAGCTCGGCCCTTCCTACGCTGAAAAACCAGATCAAATGATTGATTTTTTAAACGGAATTTTCTCCTCACATAATCCCAACTGGGCTGACATCCGCCATCTGGCTTCTTTCCTGTTCACCACTGAACAGCGAAGACAAATACAACAAAACATGGACGAAGCAGCCAGAAGCGGAGCCGGGTCAGACGGTGATCCTGATGCCGCTGCAAGGGAACTTGCTCCGACAACAGACCCTCACTGGGACTACCAATCTCCCAGTGGGCGAGACCGCATCGCGGCTTATCAGAGAGCCTTCCTAGAAGCCTTGAGGAAGGGAAAAAGAAAAATTATGAACATGACTAAAATCCAGGATATAGTACAAAAGAAGGACGAAACTCCGGGAGACTTCCTCGAACGACTAATGGATGCGTACCGGAGATACAGCCCTTTTGATCCAGAAGATCAAAAGAACCACCCTATAATAGTCATGAGTTTCGTAGGACAGTCATGCCCCGATATACGCCGAAAACTCCAGAAAACAGAGGGATTTGAAGCAATGAACATCAGCCAGCTCAAAATTATGGCAGACAGAGTCTATGGAAATAGAGAGCTGGAAGATGAGAAAAAGGAGAAAAAAGAAAGTAGCAGAAGGATGAGAGAAAGTGTTAACTTGTTAGCGGCAGCAATGGAAGAAACTAATTTCGGAGAGCAGACCAGAAAGTATCGAGGATACCCTGGGCAGAGAGGAAGATGGCAGAGAGGAAGATCAGGAAGAGGCGGATCCTTCAGAGGAGGAAGAGCGCCTGTAGGGGTCAATCAATGTGCATATTGTAAACAAGAAGGACATTGGAAGGCTGAGTGCCCTGAGAAACCACGGGAGGGCGAAGGAGGGAACAGTTCAAAACCCTCAAAATCTAAAGAAAATGAATGGCAAATGGCGTTGGACGAATTGTCAGACGAGTCTAGTGACGATATCGGGCGAAACTCATGACTAAACAAGGAAGCCCTGCCCTCCGACCCGTTGGTAGAAATAAAGGTTGGGGCTAAAACCTTCAGAGGATTACTAGATTCTGGAGCACAACGATCTGTGATGACTACTGCAATCGCTATTCCCACAGCACAAAGCATCTCCATTGTAGGGGCCTCCGGGAAACCACTGGCAGCCCCTGTTCTTCAGAATCGACAGGTTCGAGTGGGAGGACAACTAGTATCCCACCGATTCCTCTATGTCCCTGGGTGTCCAGTTCCACTAATTGGTAGAGATCTCCTTTGCAAATTAAGGGCCACTCTACAGTTTGAATCAAATGGTGAAATCAAAGCTTCCTTTGCAGACAATCCGGTTTCCCTTATTTGTCCTCTCCAAGAGGAATGGAGACTACATCTTCCCATAGTTGAACGAACCATCGAGCACCGATATGAGGAAGATACCCCTCTCAATGCAAAACGAAGGTACCTGATGGATAGCGTACCTTCAGTATGGTCTGAAAACAACCCAGGAGGACTAGCAACCGAGGCTGACCCAGTCTGGATAGAACTGAAAGAGAAGGCACAAGTCATTAACCAAGCCCAATATCCTATTCCCTACGTGGCCAGACAGGGAATACAAGTACATCTTCAGAGACTATTTGACTTGGGCATCCTGCGACAAGTCCGGTCTGCCTGGAACACTCCCTTGCTACCAGTAAAGAAACCTGGTACTAACGACTATCGACCTGTACAAGATCTACGAAAAGTAAATAGCCAAGTAGCGGACTTGGTGGCCCTGGTACCCAACCCTTACTCCATTCTAGCTCAAGTCAATCCCCAATCAAAGTGGTACAGTGTAATCGATCTCAAAGATGCTTTCTTCTCCGTTCCAGTAGCAGAAGAATGTCAGAAGATCTTTGCCTTCACATGGGAAAATGCACACACTGGAATAAAACAACAGTACACCTGGACTCGGTTGCCTCAAGGATTCAAACACTCTCCCACACTCTTCGGGGAACAGCTGGCAAAAGATTTGAAAACTTACCAGAAAAAACATGGGCCAGTAATACAGTATGTTGATGACTTACTGTTGTTCAGAGACACATATCTTGACTGTGCGAAAGCTACCCTTCACCTGTTACAGACATTGTATTCAAAAGGGTACCGGGCAAGCAGAAAGAAAGCCCAGATCTGTGAATTAGAAGTAGAGTATTTAGGTTTCCGAATTCGTGAAGGCACTCGATGCCTTGGAATCTCTCGTACAAATTCAATAAGACATCAGCCTACACCAACCTGCAAAAAAGAACTGCGAGCATTTCTGGGAGCCACCGGATACTGTCGGCTTTGGATTGCTAACTATGCAGTTATTGCCCAACCCCTGTACGACAAGCTACGGGGTAAAGAAGCAGAATCTCAACCCTTCCAGTGGGAAGGACATGAACTAGTACACTTACAACAACTAAAAGAAGCCCTGATCTCACCCCCTGCTCTGGGGCTACCTGACGTAACTAAACCATTTCATCTGTTTGTAGATGAGAAAAAAGGAATGGCCATTGGGGTCCTGACTCAAACCTTCGGATCATGGGAGAGACCCGTTGCCTATCTGTCAAAAGGAATGGACAATGTTGCCAAAGGATGGCCGGGTTGTCTTCGAAGCATCGCGGCTGCATGCATATTAATTCCAGAAGCAGTCAAGTTGACATTTGGACAAACTTTGCAAGTAACGACTCCTCATACCATTCAGGGACTGCTCGAAACACATGGACCAAAGTGGATGACCAACTCACGTCTTGTAAAGTACCAAGCCTTACTATGTGAAACTCCTGAAATTCAAATACAAGACAGTAAAAACTTAAACCCAGCCACTCTAATGCCAGCACCTGAACCAGTAAGCCATGATTGTGAAGAAGTCATGGCTACAGTACACTCCAGTCGACCTGACTTAAGGGATCAGCCTTGGCAAGGCGCATGGACTTTATTTACAGATGGAAGTAGTCAGGTAAAGAATGGAGTACGAGTGGCTGGCTATGCAGTAGTAACTGAAGATGATATCATTGAAGCTGGACCCTTGCCTTCAGGAACGTCTGCACAAAAAGCTGAATTAATTGCCCTTACTCGAGCTCTTCAGTTGGCAGAAGGGAAAAATGTAAATATCTATACAGACTCCAAATATGCCTTCTTAACCATCCAAGTCCACGGAGCATTGTACAAGGAACGAGGGTTTCTCAATGCCGAAGGAAAACAATTGGCAAATGCGCCAGAGATCCATGAACTGTTAAAGTCCGTATGGCTACCACACAAAGTGGCCGTAATGCATTGCAAAGCACACACCGGAAAATCTGATCCTATCGCTCGGGGAAACCAGAAAGCTGATTCTGCCGCCAAAGCAGGAGCCCAAGACCATTATCAAACAAAAATGACCATATGTCCCCTCTTGCAGTTTCCAACTGAAGTACCCACCTACTCAGACGAAGAAAACGACTGGGCAAAAGCTGAAAATTTCTATCAACAGAATGGGTGGTGGATCATCTCAGACGGACGGATATGGATACCTGATACTATTGCGTGGACAATAGTAAGAGAAGCACACTGTCATACACACCTGGGACGTGATTCATTGGCAAAACTGCTGGCAAAAACATACTATATAAACCGAATCACACAATTGACTAAACATGCAATTAATCAATGTGTTACATGTGCAAGAAATAATCCTCGCAATGGACCTGGTCCTGCACCGGGACATGTTCTCCGGGGAACTATACCATTTCAAGTCTGTCAAATTGATTTCACCCACATGACCCCTGCACTAGGTTATAAAGCCATGCTGGTAGCAGTATGCACCTACACCGGATGGATTGAAGCTGTGCCTACGCGAACAGAAACTGCAAAGGAAGTCGTTTCCCTCTTATTGAACCAAATCTTACCACGATATGGATTACCGCGGCAGATCAATTCAGACAACGGCCCAGCTTTTACCAGCGAGGCAACTCAACACCTCACCAAAATTTTGGGCCTCAAATGGCATCTCCATTGCGCATGGAGACCTCAAAGTAGTGGGACTGTTGAACGAGCTAACAGAACTTTGAAAAGTCAATTAGCCAAGCTCTGTCAAGAAACAAGAACCAAATGGCCCAAAATGCTACCATTGGCATTGCTTAACATCAGATGCACTCCACGACAATCAGGATTAACCCCTTATGAAATGATGTACGCAAGGCCGCCACCGTTGCCCTCCTTCCCCGAATCCTTACAAGTCCAAGGGGAAATGTCACTCAGCAACCAAATGAAAGGACTCTACAATACTGTGGAAGCAATTCGCAAATATACCTGTGAGACAGAGCCACTAATCTTAATCAATCCTATCCATAAATTCCAGGTGGACGACTCTGTGTGGATCAAGGAATGGGATGAATCAGACTTCCTTAAACCTCGATGGAAGGGACCATTCACTGTGCTGTTAACCACACCTACCGCTCTCAAAGTATCCGGTTGTCCCACATGGATCCACTGGACCCGAGTCAAACCAGCCACCGAAACTTGGCAGGTCTCCAAGACCGGTGACAGCACCCTGCGCTTTACCAAAAATACAGCAAAGGTCAACCTGCTATAGAAACTCGTGCAGTCACAAAATACTAATAACCTGTTTGTTTCTTCCTTCTCTCGCAGGCATCAAAAGCATATGATATCAATACTTTGGAAGTGGGTTATCAGTACCCTTCTGGTAACCGCTCTAACTATCATATGCCCTTCCAGCAGCGATTGGAAATGGTTCATCAGCATCCTCTATATCATCATTTCTGCTCAACTATGGCTCATCATTGCCATAATCCGAGAATCCTATGGCTACTAATGATCTTCATAGCTATAGTACCAACATCAGTTCAATCTTCGCTCAGCCTAAACTGTACAGAATGCATCAAGCAAGTTCGCACTACAACTGAAGACGGATACCAGTTGGTATTCACAATCATTCATCAATCTCAGCCACCACCATCATGTATAAAAAAGCCTGCTTGTGCCTTAAACACCACTCAAGGACAACAGTCTTTCCATCGCTGTATCCTTAACGGCAAGCTCATCTGTCATTCGCCTACCACACCCAAGTACTACAATATAACGCTCACCACCGGATTGCCAAAAGCTTATACTTCTGACATCGTACCAGCTGGAAAGGGAATTCTATACTACATCAACTCAACAAAGGTCCTAATTGGAGGACCACCCATTGTCTCCATTGACTTCAACGCCTGTGATGCCATCGACAAACATCCAAGCGCAGTGCATTGTGGTTCTCCAGCATGGAAGAGAGCCTATACTTTCAATCACAAATATCTCTGTCCCTATGACCGTTCAAGTAATCCCTCCCGGTGGCTACCGTGTGCCGGGGATAAAGAACTTTCTGGATGGAACCTGGTCTGTGACTATACTGGAGGAGGATATTCAGGATGCCCTGGAATGGGTCGACTAAGTAAGGGAGCAGGAAACCTCATTACTCTAAAATGGCCAGTCCGGTCTGAGGGATCCCCATGGCAAGATACTTGGGGCTTTGGGATTGATGGCACAGGAGGGGATCCCATGACATACCTTACTATCACTCAGCGACGAGAGAAACCGCTCCCTATCATTCACCAAACCACTGTGGTAGGATACCAGTCCTTCTTCGATGAAATTTCTCAAATCAATGAGGAGTTGAAAAAGCATGCTATCTCCAACCAAGCAAAAAATATGTTCATCAACTTAGCTGAGAACATAGCCTTATCCCTGAAAGTACAAAATTGCTTTGTATGTGGTGGCACTAATATCGGAGAACAATGGCCATGGGAGGCCAGGGAGATTTTTCAAGCTGACTTGAATACTATGAACACATCCACCACGTATGATCGAAATCACAATCCTTATGAATGGGCTCTACAGACGGATGTCATCGGAAGACAATGTTTGTCACGGCACGTCTCCAAGTTGTACAAAGTACCTGTCGGTAACTCCCCATGCACAGGAGTTCTCACAGTTGCCAGTAATACTCAATCATGGTGGCAAACAGAAAACCTGACCATACCCACACCATTCTGGACCGAGCCTACCTTAAATACTACGTGGAAACAAGCTGGCCAATTAACCACGTCATTCATAGCCCCAGACGGCTATTACTTCGTATGTGGACGACGGGCTTATGAACAACTACCACCTCAATGGTACGGTACCTGCTTCCTAGCTACTATCCGTCCTAGCTTCTTCCTGCTACCAGTCACAGCGGGAGAAACGCTAGGGGTGCCTGTCTATAGTCCAATGAAGCCAAGTAGGCGACGAAGACAAAAGGTCTCTATCGGAGACTGGTCCGATCAAGAATGGCCACCCGAACGGATTATCGAATATTATGGTCCAGGAACATGGGCGGAGGATGGCTCTTTTGGATACAGAACACCTGTATACATGAACAACCGTATAATCAGACTTCAAGCTGTTCTCGAGTTCCTCACCAATGATTCTGCTCTAGCACTTAACATTCTTGCCAAACAAAATACCAAATTAATTACTGCTGTATACCAGAATCGATTAGCCCTGGATTACCTCCTTGCTCAGGAAGGTGGTGTTTGTGGGAAATTTAACCTTTCCAATTGTTGTTTGCAGATCGATGATAAGAGTAAAGTCATCGAGGAAATCACAGACCGTATGGTGCGGTTGGCGCATGTTCCGGTACAATCCTGGTCTGGAGCCTTGGATTGGACAGCTTCATTACCTTCCTGGCTTACATCTATTCCTGGGTTCAGAGAACTCTTATTCCCTTTATTATTTTTCTTACTATCCTGTGCACTCCTCCCTATGTGTTTCCCTCTTTTCCTCAGGAGCCTTTCATCTATGATGGAGAAGATCGCTGATCGACGTGCTGCGGCCCAAATTATGATGCTGAACCAGTACGCTTCAATTTCTTCGCTACCTTTCAGTGACTCTTCAGAATCAGAAGATGAATCTTCAGTCTACTATGACACTAATTTTTAATTTAACACGTGCGGCCACCTTGTTTGCTCAGGTGAAGTCCGGCTACAAAGGGGGGTGAAGCCAATAGGGCCCATCCGTCTCAAACCGGTGAAGACACCATCGACCTGGCTAACAATTTAGGGCCTAATCCAGAATTATGGTACTAATTATTTTTCTTATCATTTCAGTTAGTTCACCAATGAAGGTGATACTTACGCCTTCTTATCGAAGTTGAAGTATCAAAGGGGGGAATGAAGGAGTTCAATTTTATGGACTATCGCTGCACGAGAAGACCTGAAGAACTAAGTCTAACCATGCTGCAGTGAAACGCACAGCCATCTTGATTTACTAACATTTGCAACGCAAACGGAACCTAATACGTAATGACGTACTTACGCACTAACGTTTAGTGAACGTGACTCCATTTTGGATTCATATTTTGTATTGTATTAATACGAACGCCGCCGCAAAATGTCTAACCCGTCAATTAAATGACGAAACAATAGTCTGATCATAAGCTACACCTACTAGAGGACCACGCTAGCTAATGCTTGTTCAGCAGTTTGTAAAATGTTTGTTCAGCAAAACCAGAACGCATGTGTGAAAGATAAGAGTTGTAAAGTGCATAAAAGTTTGCTCCTAAGGGGGCGTGGCATGCAGTTGTACTGAGCCTTTGTCTTAGCTGCATCTTGCTAGCAATAAAAGTCTATCTTTGCGGATCAGTTGTCTGGACCTCCTTACTGATTAAAAACAGACGGTTACATACAGACACCACATGCTAGCAGAATCTCTCATCATGGTCACACACACAGAGCAGAGACAGACCCTCAAAGCCTACCCTTAAAAAAGCTGATCTGGATCCATCTGAACCGGCTAACTATCGACCAGTATCGAACTTCCCGTTATTATCAAAAATATTAGAAAAGGTCATTAACAAACAACTAACTACAGACTAACTTAAAGAAAATTAATATTTAATAATATTTAATAATATTTATCTTATACCTTTATAATCATATATATTATATTCAATCATGTTAGAACCTTATAACCACGCTATTTATTTATTAGGTAATATTTATTAACTGTCAGCAATATATACTAATTCGTTAATTTAATTAATATGTTCAATGTTTATGTTCAATGTCCAATGTTCAATGTTAATTAATATGTTCAATGTTCAATGTAAACCGCTAAATGAAGCGATAGTTCTTGTTTCTTGTAAACTGGGGTGATAAGTATTTTATACAGGAACCTCCGGTATATAAACCCTATAAATAAATAAATAAATAACTGACTTTCTAGAGGAAAATCAATTATTCTTCCCCTCGCAATATGGATTTAGGAAGAACCATAGCACCGAAACACTTCTAGTGTCCCTTTCAGACTCCATTCTAAAATCCCTCGACACTGGTCACTCTTATATTCTGGCCTTCCTTGACATCTCTTCAGCATTTGATACGGTCAACCACTTTACACTCCTCTCTCTCCTATCACAAATTGGCATCACCGGCACTGCCTTAGCCTGGATACAATCATTCCTGAAAGATAGGACATACAGTGTCAAGATGGGACACCATACATCAAAACCCAGAAATCTGTCACAAGGTGTCCCTCAAGGATCCTCCCTTTCTTCAACCCTATTCAATGTACATCTATCTCCACTCTGTAAACTTCTGAAGAAATTGGATCTCCGTCATTTTATATACGCTGACGACGTCCAGATCATTATCCCAATCAATGATTCACTTTCTAAAGCCATGAAAACCTGGGAATCAGCACTTGCCGAAATAAAAAAGCTACTCATGGAAAACTTTCTTGCAATCAACACCAACAAGACCGAACTCCTCATCATAACGCCACACAAGAACACCACAGCCAACTCTCCACACTCTCCCTCCTCAACAACAGACCATATCAAGCTGAAGCATGTCCGCAGCCTTGGGGTCATTATTGATGATCACTTCACAATGAAAAACTTCATCTCGACCACAATTAAGAGTGACTTCTTCAAGTTACACACCCTAAAAAGAATTAAGCCATTATTACATTCGCAGGACTTCCGGACTGTGTTACAAGCTACAATTCTACCAAAGATAGACTATTGTAATGCACTACTACTGGGTCTTCCGAAAAGCACAATTCAACCTTTACAGATGTTGCAGAATGCCGCAGCTCGTTTAATTACTAATACCCGACGGCATGAACATATTACGCCAGCACTCATGTTCCTACATTGGCTACCCGTATCCCACAGAATTACTTATAAAGTTCTCTCACTCATCCACAAATCAATTCCCAACCAAGAGATGCAATGGTTTTCTGATCAGTTCATTTTTCGCACCTCCAACAGACCAACTAGAAATATCTACCAAGCGAAATTAGCTGTCCATCCTCTAAAACACATCAAACACGTATCCACCAGAGACCGCTCATTCTCCACAGCTGGAATCAATATCTGGAACAACATGCCGTTGGACCTGCGTCTTGAATCCTGTCACAAAACGTTCAAACAAAACCTTAAAACATGGTTGTTTGAACAAGCTTTCACTCTATGAAACATATCTATCCTAAAATTCAGCTATCCCATTTTTTTACTTACCTTTTCCAGGTTATTTTCCTAACCAATTGTATTTATTATGCCTCTAAGACATACCCCCCCCCCCCCCCTCTGTTATGCACCTCTAGATATTGACTTTAACTTGACTTTGGTCTTGCCTTGGTCAGTTAATTTACTCCTGCGTTATACTTGATTATTAATATTATAGTTATGATTGTTAATGATGTTAGCATATTACCCTTGAAACCCAATGTTTTCTGTAAAGCCTGTTGCTGTTATATGTTTTACTGTGTAAACTGTTATATGTAAAGCCTGTTGCTAATTTATTGTTTCACTGTAAACCGAGGTGATGTATAGCTATACGTACCACGGTATAGAAGAATCTATAAATAAATAAATAAATAAATAAATACAGAATACAAAATAAAGGAGCACAAATTAGAAAAAACTGAAATGGAAACCCCAAGAAGACAGACTCTGTGTATTAACAATGGAAAAACAGAACCACCATTCCTCATAAAACAATAAAACCAAGAAACATAAAGCATCAGTTATAATAGTAAAACCATACTAATAAAAGAATATTTTAAAACTACTGATAAATAGAATTTCTATTAATTAAAATCATATACATTTTTTACAATTTCCCAAACACCAATAAAATATTTCAAAACAGCACATATATCAAATAACACACAATAATTAAAACTAATAAGGATTTTAAAAAGCCCCTGCTGTCCATACGTGGGAGCTCTTGATTTCCAGTCACCCTGATATTGTCAAGGATTAGGAGGTTATCCTCTATCTCTCATACATACTCCCTCGCACATACACTGTCACATACATACACATTCATGCTCTTATACCCAATCATAACCTCTCACAGACACTGACACACTCTAAGGCTGTAAGACACTCTCTCCCCCTCCATACACAACCCCCCCCCCCCCATACACACACTCTTACTTCCCTGGATTTTCTCATACACATAGAAACATAGAAACATAGAAATGACGGCAGAAGAAGACCAAACGGCCCATCTAGTCTGCCCAGCAAGCTACGCACATTGTCCATTTTTTTCCCCTTTTTTTCTCTCCCACCTGTTACTATTGGCTTCCAGTACCCTCCAGCCCTAATTCCCCTCCACCCCACCACCAATTTAGAAAGCAGTGCCGTACCTGCATCCAAGTGAACGTCCAGCTCAATTAGGGGTAGCAACTGCTGTAACAAGCAGGCCACACCCTTACCCCATACTCTTACCCACCCCTGTTTTTATTTTTTTGTTTGTTTTTTTTGTTTTTTTGGAGATAGCAGCCCTCCATCCTTCCGCTCCGTGAAGGTGGAACACCAACTACTGGCCACTGGCATCCCGCTCCGTGAAGGTGGAACACCAACTACTGGCCACTGGCATCCCGCTCCGTGAATGCCTCTGTGGCTACTGCCGCTCCGTGCAGTGTTTGAATGCCTCCTCTTTATTCACGTCCTCTAGACTTGATGGATCCACAGTGTTTATCCCACGCCCCTTTGAAGTCGTTCACAGTTTTAGACTTTACCACTTCCTCCGGAAGTGGTAAAGTCTAAAACTGTGAACGACTTAGACTTTTAGACTTTACCACTTCCTCCGGAAGTGGTAAAGTCTAAAACTGTGAACGACTTCATGCTCTCACTCTCACTGGCTCCCTCACATACACACAAACACACACACCCAGGCAAGCTCCCAATCATTCTCACACAAACACACACACACAGGCAAGCTCCCAGTCATTCTCACACTGAACCCCAGGCAGGCTCCCATTCATTTTCACACCACTCCCTCCCCATCCCCAGGCATGCACACATTCATTCTCACACACACAGACCCCCAGGCAGGCACCAATTTATTCTCACACACACACACACACACACACACACACACACATACACCACACACAGGCAGGCACCTATTCTCACACATACAAACCCCAGGAAGACACCCATTCATTTTCATACACAGACACACCCTCAGGCAGGCACCCATGCATTCACACACATACACCCCCAGGCAGACTCCCATTCATACACATGCACACACTAAAGGCAGAGACCCTCTCTCTTTCTTTTGCCAGCAACCTCAGAGCCTCTCTCATTCCTCTGCTGCCACTGTCACTGCTGCTGCGTGGCTATTGGGGAGGTGCTGATTGCTGCTACTGGCCCATTCTGCTGCCTCCTCTCTGCAGGCCCCGTGGGCTTCCACTTCCTCCATGCTGATCTCGTACATTGTGAGATCCGCATAGAGAAAATGCACATTCCCAAAGATTACATGTGCCAATCAGTAAAAAGTAATTTATTTTTTTTTACATTTGCTGACTGATCTTAGTTTTCTAATCGGTTGGTCACAGGCTTTTTTTTTTCCACCTTCCCTTTCTTATTTTTTTGCCAATTCCTTTTATATTGTCTTTTTTCTATTTCTTTTCTCTCCATCTGTCTTCTTCCCTCAAACACACAGTCAGTTTCTCATTCTCACATGCTTTCCCTCTCTCTCTCTCTCACACACACACACACACACACAGGCTCTCACTCTCGCATGCTCTCTCTCATACAATCATTCATACACACAGTCTCTCACTGGCACATGCTGTCTGAGTCTCACACACACAGGCTCTCTCTCATACAGTCATTCATACACACAGTCTCTCTCTGGCACATGCTGTCTGACTCTCACACACATAGGCTCTCTCTCACTCCCACATGCTGTCTTGCTCAAGCACAGGCTCTCACTGTCACATGCTGTCTCTCTCACACACACAGAGGCTCTCACATGCTGTCTCTGCAAACATTCAGCTCTTCACTCCCACACACAGTCTCTCAACTCACTCTCACACACAATCTCTCAACTCACTCATACACGCACACATACACACTCTACAGGTCCTCAGCCTCTCTCTCACCTCTGGACCTTTTCTTTTCGGGTCACCACAGGATGGGCTCTGCAGCTGCCCTGGTCTCCTCGGGCCGCGCTGCTCCTCTTCTGCACGTGGCTGATGCTCCTCTTCCTTCCTGCCCGCGCGGAGGAGGAGCACCTACACGTTTAGACGCGACCTTTTTCTTCGGGCCGTGGTGACATGAGCTCCACCACGGCCCTGTTGATCTTCTTGCTGTGTGTATCTGGCACACAGCACAGCAGTAGTTCATCGCTCATCCGCCAGTGGGATGAGGTCCACGCGGTTCGGCACCCCCTAATGCTCGGCGCCCTAGGCGATCGCCTAGTTCGCCTAGTGCTTCCACCGGCCCTGTTAAAGGGATCTGTGTCTGTCTCTGTGGGGCAGGAAAATAACTTTCCAAAGAAGAGATGGAAGCCACCGTACTTTAGTCCAGCCCCATGGAGGAGAGAGTCCATCTTAATGGAGGAAAAAAGAAAAGCAATCAATGCAAGCTCACTTTCAAAGGAAAACTTCCCTCGGGGGTACCCTTGCTCACACTGCAGCTACCAAAATTGCTCCTGGACTTTGCAAATGCTTTGTAGCGGTTCCCTGCATGGGAAAGTATGGGCAGTGATTTTTTAGGAATTCCCTTCCCAAGGCCTTACGTGACACAGCTTGTATAGAAATGCTCAAAACACCCCTGAAAACTTTACTTTTCACCAGACATTCGAAACAGGGGACTAAATTATTTTAACAGAAAAGTGTATTGGTTCTCACCCTCATCATTATCAGTTTTTTTGAAGGGCCTGCCTTCATTGAGTTCTTTCCACTAGAGCCTCCTTCTTTTTTTATTATTGTTTTTATGAGTAAAATGATACTTGCAGTTGTTACAGTGCACTGATCAATAGCACTATTGCCCGTTAATCTTAGGAGCAGTTTAATTATGGGGTAATTAAGGGTCTGATATTGCCATCAATGTTTTAGCCTTCCACTGTACTTATTTTCCACTGTTTTACAAACATCATTATACGGTATAATTTTCGGTGCAGTTTGACCCCTGAGCATTTAAAGTACAGCATGCTCATGATTTCTCTGCTCCTCAGTACCATCTCAGTTCCTCTCTTCTCCGCGCAACATGTACTCTGGCCAAAAGAAGGTCTTTCGGTGCAGCTATGCTTTGACTAGATGGTAGCTCATTTGTTGTCCGTTAATCATCCTGCGTAGGAGGTGTAGCCAATACAGTCCTCGTCTTCCAGGACTTACGTAATTCTGTGCAAATTTTATTGTTTGCCACCTTGAACAGTGGAAGGGGTGGGATATAAATGCTTTTTAAATAAAAATAAATATCATCTGGACTTGCCCGCTCCCCAACCTAATCTCACTCTTTTCCCCTCGCACTGAGAGGGGACAATTTTTAAAGCTGTTTGTACATGCATAAATGCATGTTTGCCCTTGTAAAAATTGGAAACTGTGTTTTCCACAAGTTAAGAAGAGCATGCAGATGATAAAAAAAAAAAAGGGGAAAATGAAATGGCAACTAACTGTGGCCAGTTTAATAGTTTATTCCTGCATCCTCTTATGCTATATTACTTGGAAATCCAAGTCAATGCCATACAGATTTTTTTCGCTATTCGTGCCTTGAGTGTTGTGGTTTATGTTATGTTCAAACCAAGTGATAGATCACTTTGCTTGCAATGCTAAAAGGTTTTTGGTTAATAATGAGGAACTATCAGCATACCAGTCATGATGGTGTTCACATATGATGTGGTCATGGTAGGTGATTCACAAGTTTACTTGGTGTCTTTTCCTTTCATACATTCAGAGACTGGCAGTTTGTCCTGAAAACAAGAGCATTTATGTGCTGTGAACAAGTTGTGCTAGTTGTGAAGGTTTAGCACTAAATGGACTGTGATCCTGATCACAAAATTGTGACTCTTAGCCCCTGTCTTAATAGTTGTAAGGATTGGAAAAAGAGGTCTGTGTCTTTAAGAAATGATGATGTCATCAGAGTTACATTTTGAGTGTAAAGCGTGAGATTTGCTGTGGGTGTGGTAGAGAGGAATGGGGGACTGCCAGAATTCACACAAAATGCATAATGAGTAAAGACAGAAAATAGCACAGACAAGAGGAAAGAGGTTGGCAGTAAGCAGCACTGGTGCCAAAGCAAATCGATGCAACTTTTCTTATGGAACAAGTACATTGAATATATGACTCCTAGGCCAAGGGGCCCATCTATTCCAGGGAGCCCCTAGAAGGATTATGGAGTGTTTGTTGGCAGTCTCAGCATTTACCTCAACTCCCAGAACCAAGTGGGGCCTTTGCTTAGACAGAGGATGACCTGTACTGGTATTCCAGAGAATTAATTCTACATGCGAGTTCTATTTCCTGTTGCGGGTTGCTGCTATGTACTGTAAACCTGTTCACGGTGGAGCCTGTGGCCTGAAACTTGCTCAAAAAAACCCCAAGTTGTGTGTTTTGAATGAATTGGCAATGACTTATCAGAACTATATGCAACGCATTGGACTGAACTAATTTCCAGGGCTTGGCTTCGAGTATGGTAAAGTTGAAATAGGAATGCGTTCCTCTGCAAAGAAGCCAGCCACTAAGGAAGAGGACTTTTGTTAGCCGGAGAGGGGATTGTTCTCTTTATCCAGTGCTCGGTTCAGTAGACCAGCTTTTAATAGAGATGTGAATCGTGTCCTCGATCGTCTTAACGATCGATTTCGGCTGGGAGGGGGAGGGAATCGTATTGTTGCCGTTTGGGTGTGTAAACTATCGTGAAAAATCGTTAAAATCGTGAGCCGGCACACTAAACCCCCCTAAAACTCTGACTCTGACTCTCCCAGGTTAAAGCACCATTAAGCTTTAACCCGTACGCCCTATGGCATCACTTCATATTTATTTCCTGCCTTATCTTCTTTCCAGCTTGTTGCAAGCTTCCAAGTTCTCTTCCCTGTTGATTGTAACTTTGACTCATTCCTACTTACTGTTTATCTTTCGTTTACTTGAATAGTTACCCCAGTTTTTTATTCTTGTTAATTGTAAACCGATCCGATATGGTTATTTACTATGAAGGTCGGTATATAAAACTGTTAAATAAATAAATAAATAAATAAATAAATAAAACCCACCCCGACCCTTTAAATTAAATCCCCCACCCTCCTGAACCCCCCCCAAATGCTTTAAATTACCTGGGGATCCGGCGGTGGTCCAGAACGGCAGCGGTCCAGAACGGCGGCGGTCCAGAACGGCCCCCTCAATAGAATCGTGTTGTCTTCAGCCGGCGCCATTTTTCAAAATGGCCGCCGCAAAATGGCGGCGGCCATAGACAAAAACGATTCGACGCAGGTCGTTCCGGACCCCCGCTGGACTTTTGGCAAGTCTTTTGACCTCCTGCGTCGAATCGTGGACTTTTGGCAAGACTGCGATTCGACGCAGGAGGTCGTTCAGCGGGGGTTCCGGACCGCCGCTGAACGACCTCCTGCAGTCGATCTCCTGCCGGCGCCATTTTCCGTACGAAAACGATTTGCGGCAAGAAATCGCTCCCGGAACCCCGCTGGACTCCCAGGAAAATTTTGGCCAGCTTGGGGGGGCCTCCTGACCCCCACAAGACTTGCCAAAAGTCCAGCGGGGGTCCGGAACGACCTCCTGCGTCGAATCGTTTTTGTCTATGGCCGCCGCCATTTTGCGGTGGCCATTTTGAAAAATGGCGCCAGCTGAAGACAACACGATTCTATTGAGGGGGCCGTTCCGGACCGCCGCCGTTCTGGACCACCGCCGGATCCCCAGGTAATTTAAAGCATTGGGGGGGGTTCGGGAGGGTGGGGGATTTAATTTAAAGGGTCGGGGGTGGGTTTTAAGGGGTTTTAGTGTGCCGGTTTTCCTGCCCTCCCCCTTCCCCCGATTTACGATTTTTTAACGATAAATCGGGGGAATTGGTATTGTATCGGGGCCCTAACGATTTTTTGACGATTTAAAATATATCGGACGATATTTTAAATCGTCAAAAAACGATTCACATCCCTAGCTTTTAAACCACATTTGTAATAGAACCAAGACACCGAGGAGGGGTTCAGATTCCTCTCACTAGCAACTGCCTACAGGACCCATGGAAAAAACAGCTCTGACGCAGGACTCGATTCCAAAACAACAGCCACTATTGGGAGTCATTCTGGTTTTTTTTCTCTTTTCTGTCATCCATGCATTCTTAGCAACTTTAAGTGTTTTTTTGAAAGTACCGTAATATTTTTTTTCTGGGGGGGAGAGAGAGCCGATGACTACAAGGGGCTAGCACCATTTCATTGCTCTAGTCAGCTTTAGCATGATCCCACTTTCATATAAAGTGTTTCTACTTCATGGCACTTACTTCAAAATGTTGGAATTTTTGCTCAATACCTGTTTTTAGCAATATAAAATGTTCAAGCAGAAGATGCTATTACAAGACTTCTTGGATGTTGTGCCCTTCAGCCTCATGAGTCTACCCTGTTGCAATAAATTTGTATTAACAGAGGATGTTACATGTCCAGAAAATTTCCAGTTAGGAGGGGAAAAAAGGCTCATTCAGATCTTAAATCCATTTTTTTAAATATATTATTTTGTAATATAATTTCACAGAAAAAAAATGTTGTAAAATTCACATGCAAATGACAATCAACACACTTACACTTTCTAAATCTTAGTATAACCCTTATCTGGGTGTGTTAATCCCAAGGGCACACAAACAGATTATTTATCTTCCGTGGCTGCTCCGGCTAGCAATTCCATCACCTGCTTGACTCTCAGTCCCTGAGGGGGATTCTTTTCATGGGGGAGAGCCAGGCCTGGCGTGACTGGGTGTGCATATTGTGCATTTGCATGGAGTGGCACACCCGGGGAGGCGGCGGGCTGGCAGCAGCAGGAGAGGCCGCGAGCCACCAGCAGAGCCTAACCAGCTGGCAGCCAAAGAGAGCGCCGGTGACAGAAGCAGAGACCCGACTTCCGATTATGGGCATATATGTGTACACGCCCGTACACAGCTTCCACTCCCTCCCCCCCCAAGCAGGAAGATCGGTGGGCCATGTAGCCCGAAGATAGCAGGAGGCCCACAGCACCGTGGTGGAATTCATCCCGCCATGGCCCGAAGACAGCACAGGAGGCTCGCTGGACCGTGGTAAAGCTCATCCCAACAAGGCCCAATGATAACAGGAGACCATGTATGTGTGTGGAGACAATGTGTATGTGAGCTTGTATGTATGTGTGAATGAATGAGAGCCTGTGTGTGTCAGAGAACCTGTTTGTGTGTACATGTATGTTTGTCGGTGTGAGATCCTATGTGTGTTTGAGTGTGTATGTCTGTATGAGAGCCTGTGTGTGTGTGTGTGTGTGTGACTGTGTAAGAGCCTATGTGGATGTCTGTGTGAGAGCCTATATGTGTGTCACATATAGGCTCTCACAGGCACACACACACACATAGGGCCAGATATTAAAAGCTACGCGCGGGTGTAGATTTGTGCGCGCAACCCGGCGCACACAAATCTACGCCCAATTTTATAACATGCGCGCGTAGCATAACAGAAAAGAGACAGAAAAGAGAAATCGGAGCGGCCTCGGAGGAAACTTTCCTTCCGCTCCCACCTTCCCCTCCCTTCCTTTACCTAACCCGCCCCCCCAGCCCTACCTAAAATCGCCCCCATACCTTTGTTTTTCAAGTTGCGCCTGCCTCCGGGCAGGCGTAGGTTGCGCACACCGGCCAAGTGCCGGCGCATGATCCCCCGGCCTAGAAGCCCTTTGGAGGCCTCTGGCCATGCCCGCCCCACCCCGGACCGCCCCCACCCCGCCCCCCCCCCCCCCCCTTTTTTCAAGCCCTGGGACATACGCGCGTCCCGGGGCTTGCGCGCATCACCGGGCCTATGCAAAATAGGCTCGGCGTGCATAACCCCCCCCATGCGCGTAAATCCAGCTGGATTTACGCGCGCAGGGCTTTTAAAATCTGTCCCATAATGTATCTGTGAGAGTGAGGGAGAGGCAGCCTGGGTATGTTAGAGAGAGGGAGTGTATGAGAAAATGAATGTGTTATTGTGCATGTGTGTGAGAGAGAAGATAAAATTTGTGTGGCCCTCCCTCCCCCAATCCACGACAATCTCAGGGTGACTGGAAATTAGATCCCAGGTATGGAGAGCAGATTTTTAAATCCTTATTAGTTTTAATTATTGGGTGTAATTTGATGATTCTGCTCTTTTGAAATATTTGGGGTTTTAATTGAGGAGGGGGAATGGAACATTTTTTAATTTGATGTTTAATTCATCAGATTTTTGAAATATTTTTGGTGTTTGGGGGATTTTCAATATCCTATTCATTAACTGGTCTGAAATATTCTTTTTATGAATATGACTTTACTATTATGATTAATGTTTTATATTTCTTGATTTTATGATTCTATGTTTTATGAACTATGGTAATGTTTCTATTTTTCCATTGTTGCTCTGCCTATAGAGGCTGGCTTGTTGTGGGTTCCAGTTCGATGCTTCTCATGACATTTGTTTATACTTTCTGATCTCTTTATTCTGTATTTGGTCAGGGTCTCTGTGTTCTGCATATGTGACCGAGATGATGTATTTTGCTAGCATGTAATTTCTGTGTAGGGATCTATAGCAACCTGGTTTCCTAATAAGAGCTTTTATTGGTGTTCTAGGGCCTGGTGTAATATGTGCAGTGTTGTCTTTTCATAGATAAGGTTGTTAGGGTTGTTTTGGTATGGGAGGTTTACTAAATTGTAATGGTAATTCTATTTGTTCATTGCTTTCTGTGGGCAAGCTCACATCCAATACGCATTACAAAAAGTCTAATTCCATAGGAGCTCCAAGTGTCTTTTTTGTAGAGTTTTCTGGTTGGCACCACAGGAGTGCATGTAAAAATAATATGCATGTTATAAGTGATATTTTTGCCTCAGCAGACTGTACTTTTGAATGTTCTTTTTCATGTAAAATGTGTTATAAATGCATAATTTGTGTGTGTCTATAAAGCGTGTGGGAGTGTGTGGGGGTGACGTGTGTGCAAGGCTGTAAGGGTTTGCCTAGGGTACCTAATACATGTCCTTATCCATGGGTTCTGGGTTGGGAGGTGTGTCCGTTTTTAAAAAATATAGATCCCAGGACAGAGCTGGGCATTATTTGATAGGCCTGGGACAGGCACTGAATGAATTGGGGGGTGGCAGCACAGTAATATTTTGTACAGGGCAGCAAAAATACTAGCACCAGCCCTGGGGGAAGCTGTCGCTTGTGACCCAGATGATGTTAAAAGGTTCCCAGTGTGTGTATATACTGTATTGGTGCCTCACATGAGAAGCCATAATAATTCAGACAGGACCAGGTCTAGGTGTTAAATAAAGGTTTAGTGACTGGCACTCATAAATTAAAATCAATCCATCCATAATATTGTAGTAACATCTGAATGTTGGTACATGTGTGGCTCTGGGTAGGTAGGTGTCCTTTTTCCAGGCATCTGGGTAAGCCCATGATGCCTGGAATGTGCACAGCGTACCCAGCAGTTGTGAGGGAAGCCTAGTGGAGGGGTCCCCGACTTTACTGCAAAAGGCCTACCTTTAGTCAGCTTCTCCTCGGACACCCAGACCGTCCTGGACCCTCTGGTGTGTGGGGATCCGATTGGGGTCTCCTGCTCTTGTTCTTTCTTCCTTAGTGGTTCTTTCTCTCTTTATTCACTGCGATTTCCAAGGGACTTCTCTATGAGGAAAGGTCGGTGGGATCAGGCAAGTTCTCAGCTCTGCAATCCCAGTGGGGAAGGAGGGGATCCAAAAACCTTCCCACTCTTCTCAAGTCCAAAAAATACTTCAAAATGTTAAACTGGATACATCTTCTGCCCTCACTGTCTCTTGCAGCATCTCTGGTGACTGCCCACCTAGGGTTTAGAGCGGGCTCACAAGTATTTGACATTCTGGTGAGAGCCCTTTTTGCCCCTAAATGGAATCAGATTAAAAAATCTCTCTCTCTCTCTGTAAATGAGTAGGAGAAGGACCCTCTGCAGGGAGTGCATGATGAGGTATCACTTCTAACAGAAACTCCTTTTGGGTAAAGCTGGGAGGCCTCACCACAGTGTAAAAGTTAAACATCTTTACTCTTCCCTTTCTTCCTCAAACAGACCCCGAGTGTCTTAAAATGGCTTGGCTAAATAGCATCCAGACATCCAATCCAAACCTTCCAAGTGGGAGGGACTGAGGGGCATGGATGGCTTCTTACTAGAGGGTTTTAATTCAGGGACAGTGAAATCTGGTGGCCAGACTGGAGTGGGAGGCTTCTGCCACATTAGCAGAGACTGATAAATGTCCTAAATGCTACTTCCTCCTTCATAATTCCAGACATTGACTGGTTTTCCTGGTTAATGATGCCATTTGCCAGTCAGTAATAAATATACCCAATTTCCAATTCTTAACTTAATTTTCTATAAACATTTTGTTAGTATAATTTTTTTAGAAATTTGTCTTATTTATACTGGAAACTGATTTCCTTCCAAAGTAATGTTCTAAGCCTATGAAACTACTTTAGCTGCTTAATTTTATTGTTATTATATTAAGTACATTTGTTTTCATGCATTTTCTTTCTTAATAAAAACATTGGATACTTAGAAATGTTATTAAACTAACCAAATGCCATTATTTATAAAAATTATTATACATAACTGCTGGGGCCTTATTCAGTAGTTTATGTTTGCGTCTCTTTTTTAAATGGGACTCTTGTTTATCTTGACTCATCATGGCTATTTATCTATAGCCTCCTGAATTTTGGTTTCGATGAGCCCATCCTTCCTGTACAGGTTTTCTCCGTCCAAAAGGTTCCCCAGTTCCTAATAAATGTAAACCCTCCCAGAGCTGTAACTAGGGTAATAAAGCTGGGGCACTTGCCCTGGGCGTGGTTAAATGGTGGAGGGAGGGAGCAGTGACGCAGAGATTTCTAGAGCTCTGCTCACAGTTCTTGTGGCTGCTCCTTCCCCCTCCTCGCCCATCAAGGTCTAAAGGAAGAGCTCTAATCTAGGGCTTCTAAAACTAAGGGTCTTTCAGAAAAGTTGCTTCTGGCTGCACAAACATGTGGTGTGGCCCAGTCCCCAGCCACCAAACAGAATCCTCTTTTCCATCTCACCTCTCCCCCTTGTCCCTCACACCCCTGAGTTGCAGGAATCAAAGCACTGATGGCTTCAGATTGGCAGCAAGGGTTGCCTCTTTACCCAGATCAACTCAAAAAGACTGATCCTATTTTTAGTTTTTTCTCTATTGCATGGATGGAGTTGTAGATCAGATTTCCCTAAGAAAAATAGGGCTATCTCTCCATTCATGCAATGGGGCAAAGAACCATGAATGGATATTGCGAAGGATGTGAGCGTGATCCCCTCTTGCTGTGGCGCAATTGGCGCAACCTCGTGGGCTGGGCCCTAGGGTTTACACCAATGGCAGGTGAGCACATCTTGGCACGGGCTAGGCCATGACAGAATCCAAGGGCTATAATGGGAGCAGGGCGGAGGCTGAAGACTTGATGGAGCAAGGCAGAGGCTGAAGACTGAAGCGAGGCTGAAGACCTGGAGCAGGGCTGAAGGCAAGAAACCAGGCAGTGACCTTTGCTGAGGCAAGGCTGGAGTATCTGAAGAGCCTTTTATAGGGCAAGCGGCAGTGGCATCATCTAAGGGCACCAGGAGCTTTTCTTGCTGCGGGCCCTTTAAAGTAAACGGTGTTGCATGCATCCACGCCTAGGAAGCAGCATTGGAGGAGCGGCAGAGTCTGCCACGCATTGGCGGCGTTTGGGCTTAGTGAAACTGCTCGCGGGACCTCCCTACAAGCGGCAAGCATAACAATGGATCAACCTCTTTGGCTTAACATGAGTGAGGTGGCAACAGCCTGGAGACAGAGAGAGGGTGTTGCCCCAGTTCCATTGCTGCTTCTGCTCTCCCTGCAAGTGCCTTTTTTCTAAAGGGAAGAGACAGATAGAGGAAATAGGGGTGAAATATGAAATGCTAAGAGACTGGGAAGGAGGAAGGTTGGGAGATAGAGGGGAGGGGAGAGGAGAGGTAAGAGGTGTAGAAAGGGCAAGATGGAGGAATATCAGAGACAAAGAATAGGGGGAGATGATGAGGTGAAAAGTCCCAACAAGAAGGAGAGAAGCGGCTTATGCACACTGAGGCCTGCAGGGGAAGGGAAGAGCCATGGTGAGTGGGGAGAAAGGACTGGAGGAAGGGCGGTGTTCTGTTGTGTCTATCATAGTTTTCTTCTTACCTCACCTATTGCACTTTTACTGTATCCTCCACCACTATTCCGTTATCATCAGAGAGCTTCAAGGCTCCTGACCCTTTTTCACTTCTTCTCTTGGTGTTCTGATCTCTTCCCATGGCTTTCAGTACCAATTATATGTTGATGACTCCCAGATTTACTTTTCTACATCAGAAATGTCACCAATAATCTGGTCCCAAATGTCAGCCTGCTGGTCTGACATCGCCACCTGGATGTCCCACAGCCACCTTAAATTTAACTTGGCCAAGACAGAACGTCTTGTCTTTCCCCCAAGGACCTTTCCCCTCTTCTCTCTTTTTTTTTGTCTCTGTGGATGGCATCCTCATCCTCCCTTGGCCCGTGGCCTTGCGGTCATCTCTGATGCTTCTCTGTCCTGCTCCTCAGACATCCAACACACTGCTGAAGTGCGCAATTTCTTCCTTTATGTGAGCTCTCCTCCCCCCACCCCCGAGGTAATTTAATTTACCGGGGCTAAGGGAGGGGCAATTAACCATAGAAGAAAATATGATAAACCCTTGAGTTCACTTGCCTCTAAGCGTGTAAGACTGCATCCTCACTCTAATGCCACATCTGGTGATCCTTCATAAGAACCCCTTGCTTGTAATACCATGTAACTTAGAAAATCACCACACTGGAAAGGACAATTTTACTATGAACTTGTGGTAAAGTAAGAAGAAAAGCAAGATTAAGTAGGCAATGCACAATAACATAAATACACGAATAAAGGCAGTGCCAAATATAGTCAATTGTCAGGCAATGTGAATACTGCAGTAGCAAATACAGTAATAATACCAGTATAACTTATTCAGAACCAGTTATCATTGACCTCCCCACCACCACACAGTTTTGTCATTTTGTTACTCCTGGATTCAACCCCAAGTCTCACAGTCCTCAGTAAAAATATGTGCACATGAGAAAAGAAGAAGGAGAAAAAAAAACAAACCCGGACCCTTTGCTACTTTTTGAAAAAATAGAAGGTGCATGCAGAGAAGATGAGAGCTGTATAAAGTGTTTACTTCCTGAGAGGAAAACACAGTCCTCTGCTCTTTCTGCTGGTGAGGGCTGACAGTCAGAATGTAATTAGCAGGCCCCTGGCACATGGAATCAGTGTCCTAACTGGCGGTCCCCACTAAGGGAGTTTGTGCCTCGCTTGCAAAGGGGCTGCTGCAGAAAAGGGCTGCAAGACAAATGCTGCACTGCTCCTCTCACTACAATGCTCCATAGACAAGTTATGTGATATCAAATTAACTCTGTTCAGGAGGAAAGACAATCGGCTTGAGTCCCTGCTTTGGTGAATCCTGGGATGGAGATCACATTGCTGAATTAGTCCACACATCTGGTCTATTGTCTGTTAGCTTTGCCTTTCTCTCTCTTTTTTCGATGCCAGGTTGCTCTAACAGCTGCTGTAAACACAGTTATGTGGTTTCAGCTTCTCAGTACTTCTCCTTCAGGTCAGGCGCTCCCTCTCAACTTAAAACATGCTGCACGTTTTGCCACGGAGGAAGCTCAAATCTGATTAGCTCCTGCTGTAGTTGATCTCGACACCTGCCTTGACATCATCAGAGGCAGAGCAGCTAGGTTTCTTGTGGATTTCAGCTTGTTAACCTTGAAAATGCTGGCCTAGTTATAACACAATCATCAAGTCCACCAGGGCAAGAGTCTGGTACTCTAAACGTCCACAGATCAATGATTCAGGGAGATGAGAGCAGAGGAGAAGGAGCAGTAATTAAGACCCAAGATAGAGTCTCCCGCAGGACTTAGGTCTGCCATTTCCCGGACATATAGGGCCTGATTGAACAGGCAAGGGCCAGCTTTGTCCATAAGTACATGCACAGCCCCAATTTTTTTTCGTTGTTCCTTCTCTCTTTGCACGTCAGATGGCTGCGGGCCCTAATTGCATAGGTTCTTCTCGCCAGCAACTGGGACCGAAGGAACCGGCCTTGGTATGGACTTAACTCGTGCTTCACCCTGGAAGGGTTTTCTGAGAGTCTTGGTCTCTTGAACCTTGTCATGAAGTCGGCGATCAATCCTTGTTGCCAACTTCACTAATTCAGCCAAAGTCTCAGGCATCTCACGAGCGGTGAGCTTGTCCTTCAGACAAGAGTTCAGTCCTTCAAAGAAGAGGGTCCTCAGGCATTTCGGGTCCCAGGATAATTCAGACGCCAGTGTCTTGAATTCGATAGAGAAGTCAGCTAATGGTTTATTACCTTGCTTCAAATGAATCAAAGAAGATCCTGCAGTGGTATACCGGGCAAGGTCATCGAAAACTGATTTAAACAGTTCAAGGAATCCTTCAAGGTCATGAAGAATTGGATCCTCGCGCTCCCACAGTGAGGAGGGCCCAAGACAATGCTTGTCCGTCTAGATACGACAGGATATAAGTAGTCTTGGCATAGCTGTGGGAAAAATGGCTAGGCTGCAGGGAAAAGTGCATGCAGCACTGGTTGAGGAAACCTCTGCATCTCCAAACTTCTCCCGAGAAACGGGTAGGAGCAGATAGAGGTATAATAGTCTTGACCGTCACCTCATACGGTATGGCTTCTTCTTTATCTATGGTGGTAGGAGAGTTCATCTGTGTGTGCAGTAGGTTGAATGCAGCGGTCAAGCCCTCCAGTGCATTCTGCTGTTCGTAGATTCGCTGGGCCAGGCCTGGAATGGCCTGCAATGCGGTGAGCTGAGCCGGATCCATGGAGTTAGCAATCTGTTATGAATGAGCGGTGTTTGGGTGGATCCTTGGGTACTGTGGCAGATGACCACGCCCATGGGGAGGAGCCCCGTGAGGAGCCACAGTACTAGGCTAGACTCAGAACGCACAAACACAGTTAGTTCTTTATTAAACAGCTTTGAAGAGTGCCACCAGAGGTGGCAGTAGTGAGGCAGGCTGGTAGTCTCAGTCTCAGGGACCTCGGCAGAGGGAGCCCTTCTCACCCTGTTGGTATTGGGAAGTTCCAAAGCAGGTTTCCCAGCAAGGAAGTACTGCGGATGAGATAGACTGAGAGTTAGTGTACTCACTAGGTGTTTGCTGTAGATAGGCGATTCCACCAGGTTGTAGAAGTAAGTGTAGGCACCGAGGCAGGGAGAGCAGGCCCTCGAGGAGCGAGTACCTGTTCCCTGTAAGGCACCTGAAATAAAGCAGAGGGCCCCCGAGGAGCAGGTACCTAGGTTAGTAATTACCCCGAAGGGCAGAGAGAGAGCTTCCAGTGGCAGCACGGAAGCGGCAGAGTAGCATAGACAGGAACGAAACGTATCCAGAATCAAGTCCTTGCTAATTCAACGACCTAGCAAAATAGTAGATGTTATATACCCGGATGGCGTGATGTCAGTAAGGGGGGAACGCCCCCGAGGTTCGTGCCAAGGGTTGCATAAAGACGTGGGTGGCATGCGCGCGCATACCCTAGTAGGTACTTGGGAGGAGAATGGCGGGAGGCAGCACTAAAGCCGTTCCGGGGACGCCGGAGAGGTCAGCTTGTAGATGCGGCGGTAGCCATCTTTCCTAGGTAAGCGGGAGGAGAGAGATCAGAGAAGAAGCCGTCTAACACCGACGGGCGCAACATTATTGCACTCTCTGGAATACAGTAAATACCAGCCCAGTGCTTATCCCATGTCCATAATTACACTGCACAACAAGTAAGATCCTGGGGATTGGGACATCCATTTATGGTGACCCTAACATATTTATAACATCACTAAAATCCATCCCTTCCTTTCTGAGCATACCACCAAAACACTTTCTTGTCACCTCCTATTTAGACTACCACAACTTACTTTTCATGGCTCTCCCACTTAACCATCTTTCTCCAGTCTATAATCTGTTCAAAATTTGGTTGTACAACTTATCTTCCTTCAACATTGGTGACCATTAAACCCTCTTCACAAGTGATTACATTAGGTCTCCATTCCATTCCACATATTGTTCAAGCTTCTTCTTACTCACCTACCAATGCTTTCACTCTGCAGTTTCTCATTATCAATCTCCTCCTCTCTCTTCCTACACCCTTCCTCATGAACTCTGTTCATCAGGCAAATCATTCTTATCTGTGCCCTTCTCCATCGCCAACTCCCCACTCTGTGCTTTGCACCTTGCTGTGCTGGTTGCTTAGAAAAGGCTTCCTGGGGGGGGGGGGGGGGGAGGGAAATCCAAGATGGCTGCTTGAGAGGACGCTACTGAAGCTGCTCTGCTTCCTTGTTTCCTAAAAACATTTTTTCTCCTTCTAATTTAAAAGAAAATGGCACATAAAAGGAAGGGGAAAGTTTGGGTCTATCCACCGGAGTCAGCTAGCCCCATGGGGCAGCGCTTTATATCCCAGTATGCGGTCCCTACCTCCGGATTGAGGGCTTCCAGCCCCGTTAGCGAGACTGGGAGAGGAGCACTGTTTTCGCTGGGGAAGTGACGCTGAGCCCACCTGATGCCAGAGAACTGCCGTGATCTTCTCCCCTGCGTGATGCCGGTGGGGCAGGGTTCCCGGATGGAGATGGCACAGGGCAAGTCCAGCTGGGTGGACTTGCCGAAGCTAGCACAGCTGGGATGTCCTCTCCCCTCCAGACTGTGCGACCAGGGGCTCCTGAGAAAGGAGGATTGAGTGCAGGAGCCAGACCCCTGGAGACAACGGGGGATGGAGCGCTTGTGGAGGAGGAAGGAGTGAACAACTTGACCCCCCCTCCCTGGAGATTATTAAACCGGCGGTGATCACATTGGAATCCTTATGGGACTTAACAGCAGGTATGACCCGAACATTCAGTGAGCAGGCCCGACGCCTGGAGAGATCAGAGAAGAAAACAGACTCAGTCGAAAAGGAACATTTACTGTTATTGCAGGAGCACTCTAATTCCATACAAGTATTGTCTGATGATGTTAAAAGCTTACAAGATTCCACATATCCATCATGAGTGATTGAATATCCTCTTTAAGAAGACTGGAGTCCATGGAGAACTATTTCAGACATTTAAATGTGAGATTGCTAAATTTCCCAAACGTTTTGGGTGAATTGCTCTTAGTGACCTTTAAAAGATTTATGTTAGAGACTCTTAAGATTCCCATAGAATCAGTACCAGCTGTTAAGAAAATGTTGTTTCTACCACAAAGAAAGAGTCCTACCCAGTTATTAGCTGCTAGTGATCGGTGTGATTTTGCTAATCTTACTGAATATCTTGAAAATTCTAATATAGAGGTCACTGAGCGTGCAGTACTCTTTGTTACCTTTTTTTCTGAGTACGGCGTGAGTCTATCTATGAAATGTTATTTTAAGAATTTAAATGTTTCCTTTATGGGAGGCCTGATACGTATTTATCCAGGCCTCTCAAGAGCTACTCAACAGCATAGAAAATTGTTTTTGTCAATGCGGCCTGAGACTTTGACTTCAGGTGCAAGTTTCCTCTTACGTTATCCTTGCAAATGCATAATAAAATTTTCTGGAAATACTTATATCTTTTTTATGCCAGAGCAGTTACTTTGCAAAGAAGTTCTTTGTAAATTGTATGAAAAAGCTGGTAAATAAAAATGTAGGCTTCCTGAGTAGGTGCATCATGTTTCCTCTCTGGCCATACTGAAAAATCCGATCTAAAACCCCACCTTTGAGGCTGCTTTCAAATAATAGCCACTTCTCTATAATAAATGCATTTCCTGTAGACTCTTTTTTTTGTCGTGTATGTTTGTTCTGACTAGAGGGTAAGCTCCATGGATCAGAGACTGTCTTATGTGTATCTGTAAGGTGCTGCATATATCTAGTGGTAATAGTGATAGCAATAGTATGGCAGTAGTAGCAGTGTCTGTTTTCAAGGTGTATTATAAAGAAGGGCAGACGGGATAGGGGAGGTGCTGGATTCCACTGTGTAGCAGCTCAAGAAAATATAAAACAGCAATTCAACAACACTCAGTCACCAGCACTCAGAAACAACAAAGAATAAAATTTCTCTCCCTTTCCAGAAACAACAGAATCCCTCCCTTGAGGTATTTGGAGATAAAACTGGTTACTTATTTCAATTACCAAAACCTATAAATATGTCATTTATAAAACATCTGTCCGTAAATTTTTGCCTGCACCAAGCACAACTGTCCCCTCCCGTCCTGTATTGGGTCACTTAGTGTGAGATTGGTCACACTGTCTGGTTGCTTCCTAAGAATCTTTTATCTTTGCAGTACATTGTAAATTATTTAATGCTTCTTTTTTCTAGTTTCACCAGCCTAAATTGAATCTGTTCCATAAACAAAGTGTGGTGTTTATAGCCAAGTTTCTCTCCTCCTGACAACAGAATTAATTTTCCATAAACCAAAACATAATGAGTCAAATATGGCATATCTAATAGCTTTTAGCTTAATTAGTTAGTCATGAAAATACCATCAATCTTCATGAATTAAAGGCCAGAGAGTCCCTGATGTTCCCTTAAAGTGCAATTTATGGTTCCAATGACAATAAGTCTGTGCAGCCCAGCCCTTGTTCTAGGCATGGGATAATAGGCATGCCTGGCAACTTCTCTGCTTCACTCACTTTGAGATTCACCTCCCTTTGTCTTCCTGCTTTTTATCTTTATTCTATTTTTATCCAATTTTCTTTGTCTCATTTTCTTTTGCTCTCTTTATCCATTACTACCTTCCTTATTATTATTTTATTTTTATAATTATTTTCTGTTCTTGCTGTTTACACCAAGTATTGTGTTCCAACCAAAAATAGAGTTTACTGAAATAAAGCCAAAATTTCAGCAGTACAAAATCCACAATACAAATATAATGTAATCTGTGCCTTAAACAGATTAAGCTCTTATGCAGGGCTTAGAGGACATTCCCAGCATTCCCCAAAAGTGTCATCTCCCTTAAACTCTTTTGGAACCAAGAATTTCACTTCTCCTACACAAAGAAAGGAACATAAGAACATAAGAAATTGCCAAGCTGGGTCAGACCAAGGGTCCATCAAGCCCAGCATCCTGTTTCCAACAGAGGCCAAACCAGGCCACAAGAACCTGGCATTTACCCAAACACTAAGAAGATCCCATGCTACTGATGCAATTAATAGCAGTGGCTATTCCCTAAGTCAACTTGATTATTAGCAGTTAATGGACTTCTCCTCCAAGAACTTATCCAAACCTTTTTTGAACCCAGCTACACTAATTGCACTAACCACATCCTCTGGCAACAAATTCCAAAGCTTTATTGTGCGTTGAGTGAAAAAGAAATTTCTCCAATTAGTCTTAAATGTGCTACTTGCTAACTTCATGGAATGCCCCATAGTCCTTCTATTATCCAAAATGTAAATAACCGAGTCACATCTACTAGTTCAAGACCTCTCATGATCTTAAAGACCTCTATCATATCCTCCCTCAGCCGTCTCTTCTCCAAGCTGAACAGCCCTAACCTCTTCAGCCTTTCCTCATAGGGGAGCTGTTCCATCCCCTTTATCATTTTGGTTGCCCTTCTCTGTACCTTCCCCATCGCAATTATAATGTTTTTTAGATGCGGTGACCAGAATTGTACACAGTATTCAAGATGTGGTCTCACCATGGAGCGATACAGAGGCATTATGACATTTTCCATTTTATTCACCATTCCCTTTCTAATAATTTCCAACATTCTGTTTGCTTTTTTGATTGCCGCAGTACACTGAACCGACAATTTCAATGTGTTATCCACTATGATGCCTAGATCTTTTTCCTGGGTGGTAGCTCCTAATATGGAACCTAACATCATGTAACTACAGCAAGGGTTATTTTTCCCTATATGCAACACCTTGCACTTGTCCACATTAAATTTCATCTGCCATTTGGTTGCCCAATCTTCCAGCCTTGCAAGGTCCTCCTGTAATGTATCACAGTCCGCTTATGATTTAAC
This sequence comes from Rhinatrema bivittatum, assembly GCF_901001135.1. Taxonomy (NCBI): domain Eukaryota; kingdom Metazoa; phylum Chordata; class Amphibia; order Gymnophiona; family Rhinatrematidae; genus Rhinatrema; species Rhinatrema bivittatum. The sequence continues at coordinate 537,921,422 of NC_042617.1, forward strand.
TACTCTGAATAATTTTGTATCATCTGCAAATTTGAAAACCTCACTCGTATTCCTTTCCAGATCATTTATATATATATTGAAAAGCACCGGTCCAAGTACAGATCCAGAGGCACTCCACTGTTTACCCTTTTCCACTGAGAAAATTGACCATTTAATCCTACTCTGTTTCCTGTCTTTTAACCAGTTTGTAATCCACGAAAGGACATCGCCTCCTATCCCATGAGTTTTTAGTTTTCGTAGAAGCCTCTCATGAGGGCTTTGTCAAACGTCTTCTGAAAATCCAAATGCACTACATCTACCGTTTCACCTTTATCCATGTTTATTAACCCATTCAAAAAAATGAAGCAGATTTGTTAGTCAAGACTTCCCTTGGGTAAATCCATGTTGACTGTGTTCCATTAAACCATGTCTTTCTATATGCTCTACGATTTTGATCTTGAGAATAGTTTCAACTATTTTCCCCAGCACTGAAGTCAGGCTCTCTAGTCTGTAGTTACCTGGATCGCCCCTGGAGCCTTTTTTAAATATTGGGGTTACATTGGCCACCCTCCTGTCTTCAGGTACAATGGATGATTTTAATGATAGGTTACAAATTTTAACTAATAGATCAGAAATTTTAACTAATAGATCAGAAATTTCATTTTTGAGTTCCTTCAGTACCCTAGGATGCATACCATCCGGTCCAGGTGATTTGCTACTCTTCAGTTTATCAATCTGGCCTACTACATCTTCCAGGTTCACAGTGATTTCGTTCAGTTCGTCTGACTCATCACCCCTGAAAACCATCTCCGGAACTGGTATCTCCCCAACATCCTCATTAGTAAACACTGAAGCAAAGAATTAATTTAGTCTTTCTGCAATGGACTTATCTTCCCTAAGAGCCCCTTTAACCCCTCGGTCATCTAATGGTCCAACGGACTTCCTCACAGGTTTCTTACTTCGGATATATTTTAAAAAGTTTTTATTATGAGTTTTTGCCTCTATTGCCAACCTCATTTTAAATTCTCTCTTCACCTGTCTTATCAATGTTTTACACTTAACTTGACAATGCTTGTGTTTTATCCTATTTTCTTCAGATGGATCCTTCTTCCAATTTTTGAAGGATGTTTTTTTGGCTAAAATAGCCTCTTTCACCTCACCTTTTAACCATGACGATAATCGTTTTGCCTTCTTTCCACCTTTCTTAATGTGTGGAATACATATGGACTGCGCCTCTAGAATTGTATTTTTAAACAATGTCCAAGTCTGTTGAACACTTTTAACCTTTGCAGCTGTACCTTTCAGTTTTTTCTATTTTCCTCATTTTATCAAAGTTTCCCTTTTGAAAGTTTAGTGTTAGAGCTGCAGATTTACTTATTGTCCCCCTTCCAGTTATTAGTTTAAATTTGATCATGTTATGATCACTGTTGCCAAGTCGCCCCACCAGCATTACCTCTCTCACAAAATCCTGCGTTCCACTAAGAATTACATCTAAAATAGCTCCCTCTCTTGTTGGTTCCTGAACCAATTGCTCCATGAAGCAATCATTTATTACATTCCGGAACTTTATGTCTCTAGCAAGTCCTGATGTTACATTTACCCAATCAATATTAGGGTAATTGAAATCTCCCATTATTATTGCACTGCCAAATTTATTTGCTTCCCTGATTTCTCTTAGCATTTCATCATCTATCTGACCATTTTGTCCAGGGGGACGGTAGTATACTCCTATCACTATACTCTTACCCAACATACATGGGATTTCTACCCATATAGATTCTACTGAGCATTTAGTCTCTTGTATGATCTTTATCCTGTTACCCTCCTTGACATAAAGTGCGACAACCCCACCAAGTTGATCCTCCCTATCATTGCGATATAATTTGTACCCTGATATAGCACTGTCCCATTGGTTATCCTCCTTCCACCAAGTCTCTGTGATGCCAATTATGTCAATCTCATCATTTGCTGCTATACACTCTAACTCTCCCATCTTACTTCTTAGACTTCTGGCATTGGCATACAGACATTTCAAAGAGTGCTTTTTGTTTATTTTAACAACCTGCTTTTCAGTTGTTTGGGATAATTCAGAAATCATTAGCTTCAGTGATTTTTTACATATAGGCATATGGACTATGTTTGCTTTTAATGGAACCTCTCTGTTGGGATGCCCTAACTCTCCTGTTTCATTAGTATCCTTCAAGGATACATTTCTCCGAACCATTTCTCTTCGCATTTCATTGTCCGTCTCACCATTTTGGCCAGGTGGACGGTAGTATACTCCTATCACTATAGTCTTCCCCAACACACAAAGGATTTCTACTCATAAAGATTCGATTGTGCATTTAGTCTCATGCAGGATGTTAATCTTGTTGGACTCTATGCCATTCCAGACATAAAACGTGACACCGCCTCCTGGGTGCTCCTCTCTGTCATTGCGATATAATTTGTACCCCGGTATAGCACTGTCCCAGTGGTTATCCTCCTTCCACCATGTCTCTGAGAAGCCAATTAAGTCTATGTCATCATTCACTGCTGTACATTCTAATTCTCCCATCTTGCTTCTTAGACTTCTGGCATTATCATACAAACATTTCAAAGTTTGTTTTTTTGTTTGTATTTTCATTCTGCTTTTTAATTGAGTTAGAATTTTTTAGCTCAGGTGAGTTTGTATTTATTTATTATTTATTTAATGAATTTTATATTCCGTCATTCGGAAACGTCAAAATAACGCCATCATAACGGTTTACAAAATAAGGTTACAGGGATAAGGGGGGTTAAACAAGGGATGCAAAGTACAAACTGTTATTAAGCATAGGGGATAACATGTGTAAGGATTTAGTTCAGTTTTTTTAGTTACAGGCACTTGGACTACTTTTCTTATTATTGGAACCTCTCTGTCAGGATGCCCTAATTCTAATGCTTCGCAGGCTGTCATCCTGCCAGCCCAATTCGGACGCTAGGGTGTGGACGCTAGGGTGCGCAATTGCACAGCGTACTCGGCCACAGTACGGAAGCCCTGGCAGAGATGAAGCAGCTCCGAAGCGACAGTGGACTGTCATCCTGGCTCGTCGAATACTTGCCGGAATGTCTGGATGAACCGGGCAGGTCTCCAAGGATGGCATCACTGCATTCCATCCATCAGGGAGAGGATGAATGTGGTCTTAACCTGATCGTTGGGGAACTGAGCAGGTTGGAGGGAAAACCTCATGAAGCAATGGTTTAAAAATCCCCAGCACTGCTTTGGATCCCCGGAATACTGAGGTGGAGCAGGCAGATGCAGGAGCAGAGAAGGTGGCGAGGAAGTCATCGACGGAGGAGCAGAAGCCCCGGACATGGCAGAGGGGTCCAGGCTATTGCCATACCGGCGATGACCTGTAGGCCGGCCAAATCCACTGGGTCCATGGCCTTAGCAAACTGTTATGGTTGTGGACCCTTGGGCCAGGACGAGGGTTAGCTCTACTACGGAGGGACGGCCCTCAATGGTTCTCGTCGCTGATTGGTGGTGCAGGTGAAGTCAACCTGGCTGGAGCTTCACCTATACCAGCCCTCGTTCCCCTCAGTTTGAGCCCTTGGGAGCCGGCAGGTCTTAGGTGTGGGTTGCCTCGACGAGACGGAAGTGACGGTGATGAAGGCGAGGTCAGGAGTTCGGGTCAGGGCTGGCAGCAGAAGTGCAGAACGAGAGTCCAATCCGAAGATCCGGGGCAGGCAGCAAGCAGACAAAGATGAGAGAACCAGGCCAGGGATCGAGACGGGCAGCAGACAAGCGTGAACAAGGCATGAGCCGGAGTCAGAACCAGGAGATTAAGCCGAGAAGGAAACACAGGAACTGGAGGGCGAGGAGAGGAACGGAGACAGGAATACTTGGTATGGGCAGGAAAGCAGGAACTGCAACGCCGGGACTGAACTTCAGGAGTGATGGACTGGAGCAGAGTAGGATCAGGACCAGGACCAAGATCAGGATCAGAATCAGGATCAGGAACTGCAGGCAGGAACCAGAAGACGACAGGATGCAGCAACTAGCACGCCAAGGAGATGACCTGTTGCTAAGGCAAAGAACTGGAGACTGAGGCAGGGTTTAAATACCCCTCAGTCTTGACGTCATACATCGGGGCCGGGCCAAAGTTTCCCACCATGGTCCCTTTAAGAGGTGGAGCCTCCCGCCCATGCGTGCCTAGGGAGAGCTCCGCAGGAAGCAGGACGGCGGCGTTTAGAGCCTCTTGGGAGGCCGCGGTCGGCCGGCCCCGGAGCGGGACACACCGCACCAACTGGGGGGAAGCGCCGGCTCTCATCGGAGGAGAGGGGGGACTGGCCGTGGCCGGGAACCACAACATTTAGCACATTTTTTGCATTTGTGTGGATTATTAAATTAACTCACATTAATTTACAGCACTGGAACCTGCCCTTCCCCACAGTAGCCTAGTGGTTAAAGCAGTGGACTGCAAACCAGGGTTCTAATCCTGCTGCTACTCCTTATGACCTTGGCCAAATCATTTCACCCTCCATTGCTTCAGGTATAAACTTAGATTGTGAGTTCCTTAGGGCAGGGAATTGCCTGAATGTAATCCATTTTGAAGTGCCTGAAAAGAGGTGTAAATACATTTTAAATTATGCATTTTGATAGATTTTACATGAGAAAAAGACATTTAAATTACAGACTTCTAAGATAAAATATCAGAACATCATGTACATTTTATTTCCTTGCACTGCTGGAAAAATATAAAAAAGACATCTAGAACCCATATGGTATTAAGCCTATTGTAATGCTTGCTGGGTGTGAGCTTGACCCTTAGAAAACTATGAATAAACTGAATTAAAATTATGAAATAGTAAAAGTCTCATACCAAAACAGCACTAACTGCCAATGTTCAAACAGTAACAATCCTATCTATGAAAAGGCAACACTGCAAATATTACACCAGGCCCTAAAATACCAACACACCTCCAAATAGGAAAATGGAACAAGCCAGGCTACTATAGATTCCCTACACAGAAACTACATGCTAGTAGAATACCTCACCTCAGTCAACCATACAGAACACAGACAGACCCTCAACAAATTTAGAATAAAGTGTCCATGAAGTATAAATAGAAACATGCAGAACTGGAATCCATGACAAGCCAGACTCTATATGTAGTGCAACAATGGAAACATAGAAACATTACCATTCCTCATAAAATATAAAAATCAAGAAATATAAAACATCGATAATAGTAAAACCATACTAATAGAAAGAATAAATATTTCAAAAAAGCTGACAAATAGAGCATCCAATAATTAAAAATTTGCATAAAACTTTCTAAACGTTTCTCAAACAATAACATTTTTCAAAACAGCAGACGTATCAAAAACACCCAACAATTAAAACTAATAAGGAAAAAAATATCCCATGGTCTCCATCCCTGGGTACTTTTGCTTTCCAACGCCCTGACTTTATCGAGGATTAGTGGGATAAGGAAGGGGGGCACACAAACTTTCTTTTCTCGCTAATACACACACCACACACACACACACACACACGATCAATTTCTCACATACTCATAAACTTTCTCTCTCACATACACATCCTTTCTCTCTCACACACACATACACACACATGCTACTTCTCACACATGCACTCACACACATATACACAGAAGCCGAGCCTGTCTCTCTGCTTTCTTCAGCTGCTGGCGGACTAGGCTGCCAGAGCCTCTCTCTATCTCAGTTCTTTGGGTACAGACAGGTTGGGTTAAACCAGCTGTTCCACAGAGACCTCTCTCTTTTCCACCGCTGCTGTCCCCTAGATGTCCTGCCCCATTCAATTGCATGGTTTTCATATCTGGTAGCACCGCTCCTGAGTATCATGAGGTTCAAGGTGGCAATAGGGCCCAGAGCTGCAGAATCAACTGCTGCTCTCCCCCTCCTCCTATCACTGAACAGCTGCTGCCTGCTTGACCCAGCTCTGGATCTCCCACAGCAATTCGGTGGGAAGGGCCAGATTTTGATCGGGCCATGGCCCCCTCTGTTCCACCCCAGAGAAACAATGTAAATTCTTGAGGTGAGTTTTAAAATTGTTTTTGTTATTACCTAGACAGCATTTGCCTCCGGAAAGCTGATTCTAAGCACATTGGGGGATAGCTAGGTACATATTTTATTTAAATTCCTCCTTTCTTGACGCCTAACAGATTACATTCAGGTACAGGAGGTATTTTCCTATCCACGGAGGGCTTAGAATCTAAAGGTCTGCTGTTTTTTCCTCATAGAAACAGAATGGAAGTAAGGTCTTACAAAATATAGCCCTAAGTTTCTGCTTGAGATAATAGAAGATGAAGTGATTTGTCCAAGGTCACAAGTATTAGCAGCAGAATCTGAACCCTCACTGCCTTGGTTTGCAGCTGCCTGCTCTAACCACTGGGCTACTTCTCTGCTCTTACAACAAGCCACCATATAGAGCTAGTTTCCTTTCTGTTATGTCTGTTGAAAGTTTGTTTGTTTTTCTGAAGATTTATGGGAATATCATTATATCAATCGTCCTGCTTTTTGATTTTTATTATATTTTGAGAGCTGTTTTTGCTTTCACATTTTTGACGATGTTTGGGGAAAATGTTTCTTTCACTATCATCACCTTTTTTCCAAAATACTTATTTATTTACTGTGATTTACAGCCTGCTCCATTCATCCAAATTGTGCTCAGAAAGGGTTACAGCAAATAAAAACAACAACAATAATAATAAAAACACAAATAACATAAACCAACAATAAAACAAACATTTGAACATCAGCCAGCCATCCACCCAACTTTCATAAGCCCCTTACTGCAGGACCCCTTTTAAAATCTGTCCTAGCACACTATCGCTAACACTTGACTTGTCAGCCGCGTTTGATACGGTGAATGACATCTTAATAAATAGACTAAAAGAGATCGGGTTAGCAAATACCACAATCAACTGGCTTACGTCATTTCTTCAACAAAGGTCTTTCCAAGTTAAGATTGGCAATTTGCTTTCTGACAAAATTGAGCTTAAAACTGGAGTACCTCAAGTCTCCGCCTTGTCAGCAAACTTATTTAACATTTACTTACTCCCCATTTGCCATCTGTTGGCCAGTCTTGGCCTTAACGTCTATATCTACGCCGACGATATCCAGATACTTGTCCCAGTTTCTGTTTCCATTGAACAGTCTTTTAAACTAATTACCATGTATTTGACAGCAATTAAACAACTGTTGAGTCACATGAAACTCTTCCTGAACATGGAAAAAACTGAAATCATATTATTGGACAGGAAACCAAAAGAGACTCAGAACAATACATTAAACATGCCAAATAACATCAAACTAACTCTGGCTGAGTCAGTAAGAGATTTAGAGATAACTATTGACTGTGGTTTAAACTTTAAAAAACACATCGCGACTAAATTGAGAGAAGGCTATTACAAATTGTTGATGTTAAGACGGCGAAAACCTTTATTAGAACCCAATGATTTCCGTTCAGTCCTATAAGCTCATATATTTTTCTCACTGGACTACTGCAACTCATTACTATTAGGCCTTCCCCAAACCATTCTACGTCCACTGCAGGTGTTACAAAACTCCGCAGCTAGAGTTCTGACAAACTGTAAAAAATGAGACCACATTACTCCGATATTGATACAACTATATTGGCTCCCGATTACTCAAAAGAATATGGTACAAAATTTGTTGCATTCTTCACAAAGCAATATATAGTCAGAAAACCGACTGGTTAAACTTCTCAATTCGACTACATACCCCGAGCAGGTCATTGAGGTCAGCGAACAAAGGCCTACTCCATATTCCCTCATTAAACACTGCACATCTGTTTTTGGTGCATGAAAGAATTGTATCCATTGCAGGTCCTAGCCTTTGGAACACCATGCCTGCAGAGTTAAGGCTAGAAAGTGAGTTAAGGAAATTCCGAAAAGGCCTCAAAACTTGGCTCTTTGAGAGAGCCTATTTGGAAGATCAAAAAGAGGGTCTTTAACATCTAGAGCCTTGAAATATTGTCTTGTTTTATATTTGTGAATCCTGCTTGTAAACTGCGGTACCCAGCCTGTCAGTTGTATAATGTAATTTTATATACTGTTTTATTAGTTGTTTTATTTTGGTATAGTAAACCGTTGTGATGTACCTTCGAACGACAGTATATAAAACCTATTAAATAAATAAAATAAATTCAGGAACTATAATGTGCAGCAGGATTGGGAAACCTTTTGTAGATGATGGACTTCATTAACAAGCATGAGCCCCTTGGGGAGGGGAGTATGTGGAGGAAGGAGGCAACATTAGGCAAATACAAGATAATTAAAAGGACTCGGCATCTACTTTTCTTCTTTCATTTAAATTTTCAACATTTTAAAAACAAATAATAAAAAGGAACTCCCCTTCTCTGGGATACAGCAGCCTGCCAGCCCCAGTCGGTAGGAGAAGAGCAGCAAACAGCTGCTTTGGAGGGGGAGGGGATCAAATGCGAGTCCAAGAGAAGCAGAGGTACCAACAGTGCAAAAGCAGAGTAGAAGCTTCTGCAGCAGTCAACTGTTTCGGGGACCGAAAGCAAGTGAAAGCACAGTAGAAGCTGTGATGCCAGTTCTAGTGGGCAGTAGCAGGTAGGCGCTCCTGCTGCATTCATGTTTTGGGTGGTGGTGTGATTGGGGGTGGGGGCAATGAGTGAAAGTGCAGCAGCAGCAGAGTACCAGGCCCAAGGCAGAGAGAGGCTGCTGCGGTCAGAGGTGAGACCCAGGCAGCAAACTCTGAGGAGGTTTCTCTGGCGTTTTGAGGCTACCAATAAAGCAACAGCAGGATCCTGCTGCGGACTGGATGAAACTGAGTAACAAACCAGCTATGACCTGTGCGCCACAGGCTCTCCACTAGGGATGTGAATCGTGTCCTCGATCGTCTTAACGATCGATTTCGGCTGGGAGGGGGAGGGAATCGTATTGTTGCCGTTTGGGGGGGTAAAATATCGTGAAAAATCGTGAAAAATCGAAAAATCGCAAAACCGGCACATTAAAACCCCCTAAAACCCACCCCGACCCTTTAAATTAAATCCCCCACCCTCCCGAACCCCCCCCAAATGACTTAAATAACCTGCGGGTCCAGCGGCGGTCCGGAACGGCAGCGGTCCGGAACGGGCTCCTGCTCCTGAATCTTGTTGTCTTCAGCCGGCGCCATTTTCCAAAATGGCGCCGAAAAATGGCGGCGGCCATAGACGAACACGATTGGACGGCAGGAGGTCCTTCCGGACCCCCGCTGGACTTTTGGCAAGTCTCGTGGGGGTCAGGAGGCTCCCCACAAGCTGGCCAAAAGTTCCTGGAGGTCCAGCGGGGGTCAGGGAGCGATTTCCCGCCGCGAATCGTTTTCGTACGGAAAATGGCGCCGGCAGGAGATCGACTGCAGGAGGTCGTTCAGCGAGGGTTCCGGCGCCTCGCTGAACAACCTCCTGCAGTCGATCTCCTGCCGGCGCCATTTTCCGTACGAAAACGATTCGCGGCGGGAAATCGCTCCCTGACCCCCGCTGGACCTCCAGGAACTTTTGGCCAGCTTGTGGGGGGCCTCCTGACCCCCACGAGACTTGCCAAAAGTCCAGCGGGGGTCCGGAAGGACCTCCTGCCATCCAATCGTGTTCGTCTATGGCCGCCGCCATTTTTCGGCGCCATTTTGGAAAATGGCGCCGGCTGAAGACAACAAGATTCAGGAGAAGGAGCCCGTTCCGGACCGCTGCCGTTCCGGACCGCCGCTGGACCCGCAGGTTATTTAAGTCATTTGGGGGGGGTTCGGGAGGGTGGGGGATTTAATTTAAAGGGTCGGGGGTGGGTTTTAGGGGGTTTTAGTGTGCCGGCTCACGATTCTAACGATTTATAACGATAAATCGTTAGAATCTCTATTGTATTGTGTTCCATAACGGTTTAAGACGATATTAAAATTATCGGACGATAATTTTAATCGTCCTAAAACGATTCACATCCCTACTCTCCATCCCTAATCTCCAGCATCAGTGACAGTAAAGAAGAAGCAAAGAAAATCGTGACCACCCATCATAGGCTGGTGCAGCAATCGGGGCATTAAAACACGGTGCACAGGATTTCAGCGCACAATTTTAATGCTCATATTTAAAAAAATGTTTAGCTCCTGATGCAGCAAGCTAATGATATGCTAATGCATCAGGAGTTTGAAAACGCGGGTTGCCTGTAAAATGTACGTTCGGCACAGGCCAAACGCATATTTTAACTGAAGAAGGGGAGGGGGGGGCTTCACTTATAGACAGAATGGCTCCAAGTAAATGGCAGCAGCCACCGCCATTTAGCCATGTAAATACTGACTTATCTGGCAGCTGTTACCCTTAGCCAGATAAGTTAATACTTATCTGCAGACATTTTATAACTTAAAAAAAAAGTTTCCTCCTTTTTTAAGGGCTTCAAGTGCCAGCGCAGTAGCACTTTCCCCCACATATGTGCCCCCATATGCCATACTTCCTGCTTCTTGCTTGTCCGCGTGAAGGCTAGGACGGTCCCCTTTTAATTAGCCTGGGTCTCAGTCATTGTGCCAACGGCACCTGCCTACAGCACACATGGGACAGAAAATCAGATGCAGGACCGCCCCCAGGGCAGAGCGGCGGGCACGAACCACACACGTGACCGGCACACGCGGATCTCGGACCTGCTCGCGGAGGTCTCCCACGTGCTCATCCCGCTTTTCGAGATGCTTTCTCACCGGCTTGCCCTTGAATCTACTGAGGAAGAAGGCTTGTTTTACATGCGGTACATATTTCCCAGTGGATAGGTTCATTGGTAACAGGCTGCACTTTTCAGCGTTTCCTTACAAGCACGCCCTCGGCTGTGTGAAGCATTCTAGAAGGAAATCTTTGCAGGGCTCCCACGGGCTCGGTAGAGAGATCACCAGCCGTTATCCTGCTTTTGTTTTGTGCTGACGAGAACAGTGGAACAGCACAGGGTGCTGCTGCCATTTCTCTGTACAATCACTCGTACTGCTGCGCCTGGAGGAGTATCTCAATCTGTGCCGTCGACTGAAATGCTTTCACTGCTCTCCATGTGTCACTGCATTTGACTTTTTTTTTTTCCCTCTTAATCTGTCCACCCCCACAAACCTTTGAAATTGGTCTTCCAGCTGTTTGACTAAACTTCCATAATCCTTTTATAGTGTAACATACTGTTCTCTGAACACCTCAGGTCCATAATTCATAAACAGCGGGATTTTGGTTTACTGCCTCACAAGAGGCAATGCTTTGTTCCGAATTGCGTCACAGCACACATGGGGATGCGAATGTGCAAATTGAATGGCTGAGTGCCTTTACATAACTAAGGATTCAGGACATTTCTAACAAAGCACTAAATTAATCACTTTGAGGGAATGGATATCCGTGGGAAGAAAAAGGGGTGGGGGGAGGGAAAATGTTTCCACCCATTGATCAATACAGTTAGGAAAGTTTTCCTTTTATCTGCAGTAGAGTGGCGCAATCCAAGTGAGGGAAAGTTTTGCTATGGCCAGTGAATCGTTTCTGCAGAGGAGAGCCTCAAAGGCAAACAGTCCACACATTTCATCTGTTTCTATTAGGAATGACTTCAGAAGTCTCATTCCTTGACCCAACTTCCCCTTTCTCTTGTATTACTACACCTTTTTACCAGGACTGATGCAAGGGTATTAGGCTCCCTAGGCCAACCTTCTGCCTTGCACCCGACCCCTCCCCCAGGTCCAGGCCCCGGCTCCGACCTCATTCACTCAGACAGGCCCCCCTCTCTTACACACACTTAGGTTTACCTGTCTCATTCACACACGCACCCTTCCCTCTCTCTCACTAACACCATTGCTCTCTCACACACGCACAATCCCTCTCACTCACACAAACAGGCGCTACTCGCGGTCTGCCGAGTCTCTGCCGCTTGCGGCCTGCTGAGTATCTACTCCCCTGATGGCAGGTGCTCTAGGTGACCGCCTAGTTCGCCTGTTGGGACGTGTCGGCCCTGCTTTTTACAGTGGTGCCGAGACGTCGCTCTGTGGACATCAGTCAGTATGCTTACGCCGGATAGTGAAGTAAAAAACAAAGAGCAAACAGGGTTTGAAGTTCAAAAGGGACCATTTCATTGGACTTGGAGAGGGCAATTTTCAATGTAAATTCATTGTGCTGGTAAAAAGCATCTTACTAGCATTAATTGGACATCTGAGAATCAGACAGCTAACAGGTTTTCCACAACGCCCGGACTTTTAGATTCACAGAGAGGGGGACGCTCTCAGGGACATGTTGGTCGAGGTGGGGGAAGAAATGTATGCATGCAGACAGCATTTTCAAATCTGTCCACCTCCTTTTCCAGCAAAAATCTACCTGAAGAACAAAGCCGGTACATGTACTTTGTATCCATAGCAATTTTCAAACCCAAGGGTAGAAAGTACAGGTAGACGTTTTCCCACTGCGGACAGTGTGAAAATCTCTCCCATAGCCACGGTGCCACATACTGAATTGCAGGCAAACCAGAGAGTTTCCAGGGGTTGATTCACCCTTGGTCTTTTTAGCCCCTGGAGGAGGACAAATACCCCGGGTGTTTTCAATTTTGCTAAATAGCAACTGTCAAAAGAGATACCTGGCTGGTCAGGAAGATATTTGGCATGGCTAAATAATAGGTTGGAATCATCTCAGATGCTCTATTAATGCCCTCCTTTCCACCCACATGCCAGCTCACGGGGGATAATTCTCCTACATATATTTACACAGTCTCTCTTGAACTCCAGGAGCCATCTGACTCAAATATATTTACTGCTGCCCAAAGCTGGTGTTATCGCTGGAAGGTCTCAAGTCAAGGTTGCCCTTCATCTGCTATTTGCAATGGCAACTGAGACACCTAGAGGTCAATGAAGTAAGATGCGAGTAAAAATGTGTGCCAAACTTCAGCACACATTTTCTTTCCTCACCTGCTAAAAAAAAAAAGTGAACTTCGATGCACTAGGAGTTAAAAAAATGCCCTGACCTGATAATGTGTGCCCAAAGGCTTGTCACACCTAAAAACTATATTGAAAACGTGCTCTGCACATAAATACTGCTTTCTGCGTATATATTTATGCACAGAAAATAAGATTTTTGCACAAATCGGGTTTTCTGCACATACTGTACATCCCAAGGGGAGGTTCAGTCCCATAGACTAACTGGCCACAGGAACTTTACCTGGACCGGGAGTTAAATTTTGAGCATTAAGAGAACATGGGTTGAGCCTACGCACTTCTCTACATTGGTAGGGGTGGGCGGGTAATAGCTAATGCCATCATTAACATGGGATTTGCGATAATTTGTGCGCTCATGCTAGCGCACAATTGTGCAAACAATTTTTGGGCACAAACTCCTTGTTAAATTGGGAGTACAGTTCAGTGCACACAGCCACTTGCTAGCGTGTACATACAGCCCAACACACCATATTATATTGGGACCCCAGGAAGTAAAATTAAATAACGCAAGCCGGGGAGCAAAATTTCACTCTGTTTAGATAATATTATATATTATGTTGTGCTTCCATCCCAAAAGTTCATTGTCAGTAAAAAAAAAAAAAGCCCCAAAGGGGAACAGTAGTTGAATAGCAAGTTTTCCTGAATATTTACTGTCATACAAGAGGACATTTGCTCTTTGAAATATTAAAATCCTTGTTTGAAAGGGCCTCCAAAAAAGAAAGCAGCACCACTCTCCGCTCTCCATTCTCGGACTGCACACTGCCTTTGGCCCCATCCCCCAAAGAGTTAATCCACCACCTAGATAGACAGGTTTGATTTGCCTCCCTCAGCCCTCTCTCCAAAATATAGTTAATTCTGCTCAGAACAGGAGAAAGTCCGTGCAGCCTTCCTTTTGGCCACATAGCTCCTGTTATTAACAACTGGAGCAAAAGTGGAATTTGCATTTTCTTTCCTCCTGGAAAATCATGGAAGCTGGCCCAAGCCACCTCTCTCCTTATTTCATTATTTATAAATATTTGTAGCCCGCAGATCCAGCTCCATTAGAATGGAATTAGGGGAAAAAAAGTGAGGAAAGAGTTGGGGAAAAGTCCCATTTCATAGATGCTTGTGCCACGTCACCATGCGTGGCCTATTCCGTGCCTCATCTGGAATGTCCAAGCAACTACATGACTCAAGAAATTATATATATGGGGGCAAACTCAATGTTATAGAATACACATTACATTTTGAAATAACCATACATAATAAATACCAGCTTATATATAAATCATATGCATACATCACTTCTATTATTTACCATATCACAAATAAGAACATAAGAACATAAGAAAATGCCATACTGGGTCAGACCAAGGGTCCATCAAGCCCAGCATCCTGTTTCCAACAGTGGCCAATCCAGACCATAAGAACCTGGCAAGTACCCAAAAACTAAGTCTATTCCATGTAACCATTGCTAATGGCAGTGGCTATTCTCTAAGTGAACTTAATAGCAGGTAATGGACTTCTCCTCCAAGAACTTATCCAATCCTTTTTTAAACACAGCTATGCTAACTGCTCTAACCACATTCTCTGGCAACAAATTCCAGAGTTTAATTGTGCGTTGAGTAAAAAAGAACTTTCTCCGATTAGTTTTAAATGTGCCCCATGCTAACTTCATGGAGTGCCCCCTAGTCTTTCTAATATCCGAAAGAGTAAATAACCTATTCACATCTACCCGTTCTAGACCTCTCATGATTTTAAACACCTCTATCATATCCCCCCTCAGTCGTCTCTTCTCCAAGCTGAAGATAAACAATTTAATAGTAGAATGTACTAAATAAATACAAAGCAACTACATGGCCACACAATTTGCAGACAACAGTGCCTTGGTTCCTTTTCCAGGTCTGTCACTTCACAGCAAACAATAGATACCCTTTGTAGGGCCAGGCAAACCCATCAGGTAAAACAGCCATCTACATACAGATTGGCTCAATGCCAAACACCCTTCTTAGGTATATGAAAACATAAAGATATAAGGAGTGCCCTGCAGAGTCAGCCCTAAGGCCCACTAAGCCCAGCATCCTGTGACTGACACCGGCCATTCCAGATCATTAAGAAACACCCAGCAAATCCCAAAGAGTAGATCAATTCTTTATTGATTGCTTCCAAAGATAAGCTGTGGCTTTCCTAAGTTTACCCTGCTATTAATCGTTTATGGAGTTGTCCAAACTCCTTTTAACCCCTTGACTACTTCCTGCAACAAATTCCATAGCTTTTTTGTTTCCATTTTTTTTTTAACTTTGTATTAACAGGGGAGGAAAGACTATGCGCTCATAGTCCGCAGATGGACCCTCTCCCCAATAAACGCTCAACACCATTTGGCATTTAAACTTGGCCGCAGTTTAATAATACACGAACCTGAGCCCTTGCATTTACTAGCCATCCTCAGTGCAGGCATATCTTAGTTTAAATCAAATGATCTTACACCTTAGGGGGCTCTATCCACTCAATGGCGCCACATACGTGTGTACTGCAGACAGACATATGTAGTCTCCACTCCACTGCGGGTGGCTAGTAAATGCATTCTTCAAACGTAAAAAAGCTCTAATTGATTTTCAAGTTGAGAAATTCTTTAAGCCCCTGAGGCAGCCACTGGAAAGTGGCGAAACTCGGCCTGAGTCGGACGATTATTTTGAGCAATTGATTTTACACGTCTCTACCCAATAAAAGTTTTGGAAAAGACCTTTAGGCATCTATATTTTCGTTTTTCCTCATTATTTTTTTATGTTACAGATATGGAAGTTAAACAAAGTAAAGTGAAGACCAACACACAAAAGAGTAAAAGTAATACTTATCTGACTTGGAGCTGAATCCAGCCAAAGATTCTTGGAAACAAGAGAATAGAATTATTATTATTGTTTTTATACTGCTACCATCAAAGAAAAATTTGGAAAGTATTTACAGTTTCTATTGGTTGTCTACTTGTCTATGGTTAACACAAGTATTTTTGAAGTATTATTCCAAAGAACTTGAATTGTTTATTACAAGATTACTTCTAATCCTTTTCTTTTTGGTAAAAATAAAGTTGTTAAACATATTCATCAGTAATTGTTTATTTCCATGGTGCTTCAGGTAATATCCTCCCTCAGGATGGTTTTCCTAAATTTCTCCCTGCCCCTGAGAGTCTTTGCTGGGTGGATTCTGGACCCCATTCCTGTGCAGGTGGCCCACCCTGTGAGGATCCAACTAGAGGCTTTGCAGCATCAACTTTTAACACCCCACCAACCTCAGCCATGACAGTAGGAAAAGGTCTCTGCCACAGGGGGGGGGGGGGGGGCATTGTTTAGACTAAGGCACACATGCGCATGATGTATCAAATTTTATTGGCTCTGCGGTGGGAACAGAGACATGGTGCCTCCTGATAATATCAGGCCCTCTGGGCCATTTAAACGTCGCTGCTGCCCTGGATCTTTGCCTCAGCAATGGGTCTCCTGCTCTGCATTCTAGCTTGTTCCTACATTCCAGTTTGTTCCTGTGTTCCTGCTTATTTCTGTTCCTCCTGCTCATTCTTGTGTTCCTGTTTGGTCCTGCCTCATCTAGCTTTGCCTTGCCCAACCTGCCTCAAGCAGACCTGCCTTACCCAGCTCATCTTGTCCAGCCATGTCTTCTCTTTCCTAGTCTCATCCGGTATCTTCCTTGTGTCTTCATCCTTCCCTGGCCCGATCTTCTGGCATTGACCTCTTGCCTTGGACCTGACCATGCTTTCCTGCCGCTTGGATCTGACCTCTAGCCTTGGACCTGACCACCCTTATCTGCTGCTTATCCTGACCCTGGTGTGCCCTTTGACATTTGCTCACCTGACCCTGCCTATGAACCCACCTAAGCCCTGCCAGCTGCCAGCAAGGACCTGAGACCAGAATTCAGCACAGCATGGAAAGACATCCAAATAACTGCAGATGTAAAACTGTTTCTTAAAGTGGCAGATCTCGCCAGGGGTGCTGCTGCGGGGATTCCAGCCTTATGTCTTGAAATGGCAGATCTCATCAAGGACGTTGCCTGCGGGATACCGTCCCTTTGTGTCTTTATGTTTTACCATACTCACACAGAGTGAACCTGCAACAGGATGTAACCCTTGAGCGAGTGTCCCTTCTCAGAGCCCAAAAGGCCACACTTCAAATAAGGGCTTAAACTGGTAAAGTCTATCCTGATGTTAAGCCAATCTAGAAGTCCAAGATTCCTTGTTGGGGGAGGGGGAGATTATCTTCTAGGCTCTGAGCATTGTTTTAATCTTAATCAAACCTTAAATTCTTTTGTGCACAGTGGTAATAATCACTTTGACAGCTGATTTAGTTTCCAGCTTTTACTGATGAATGATTGGAATTGATGAAAAAGTTCTTTACAGCTCTTGTTATTTACAAATCCATTTTTACACTTCCACTTTGTGATCTCATACTTCCAATAAATTTATTCTAATGTCAAAGTCAATTATTTCTTTAGTCCAATTACTATCCAATCAATGGAGTAGATTCTGAGCTTCCTCCCAAAAGCTGGTGAATAGGAAAATATCCCAATTTTATATAAGATAAAAAACTCCATTTTCATACTTTAATCCAGTTGTTCTGTGATCTCTTCACTTCCTTGTCCTGTACCCGAATGGTACCTCCATGAGCTTCTATTCCTTGGTTATCTCAATGAGATGATCATGGATATGCCAGATTGGTGCCTCTGTTCTTCTTACAGCTCCTTGGTGTCCTTTTTCCTGGGAATGAATGAGAACTCACTTCCTCACAAGGGCACTGATGTTTAGTTAGTTCTTTAAGATGGTAAGGAACTGAATCCCTGGGCCCTATGGTATTCGGGCAAATAATAAAAGACAATTCTTAGGAAAAGAAGGGGAAACCAAAATGAGTGGAAGAAAGGGTAGAAAAAACTTCCTCCTCTCAACACAAAGTTTACAAAAGGCAAGACAAATTAGGCAAAGGCACCCTGTCTTCTATAATTCACCCAGGTCTCAATCATGGAGACTCAAGTGTCCTTTCCTAAAGAAAATAAACAAAAAAAATGGAGCAGCAAGAGGGCATGCTACCCCTAGGAGGGTTAACTGAAAGATCCATACCTAAGATGGTGATAGGGTTTATATACTCTGGGAACTCATTATCTTATAATGAGCTGAAACTGAGCAGTAAGCTATTTCTGTCCCCTTTGGTAAATGGAACAATCCTCTTAGGCTTTCTACAGGGAGTTTGGAGGAAATAGTACCAACTAGGAACTTACATCAAGAGAAGTCAAAAGGGCGACAGAGGCACCCTTAGAACGCAGGTACCAGGGAATATATCAGACAAGAAGGGAAACCCTAGGATCATTTATTCAGAGAAGTCATTTCCATTTAGAAAGATCCAGAAAGAGACTTTATGTAAGTTTAAAGTGATTGTTACATTGTAATTGAAAATATTTATTTATTTAGAACTTTTTCTATACCAACGTTCATAAAACATATCACATGAGTTTACATAGAACTCGGGTTACTTAACCCAGAAGCAGAAAGCAAAGTTAAAATAAAGCTAAGAGGTGGAAGGAGACAGAGTTAGGTAGAGATAAGAGGGGTACCAGAGAGGGGTAGAGGTGAAAGGGTATGGTGGTTTCATTATACAGAGAAATTTATACAGTGATTGTAAAAAACAAAAAGGGTTAAATACAACAGGTTAAAAATGCTGAGGATTATATACAAGGAATATATATATATATATATATATATACAGTAGGGATGTGAATCGTTTTTTGACGATTTAAAATATCGTCCGATATATTTTAAATCGTCAAAAATCGTTAGGGCCACGATACAATACCAATTCCCCCGATTTATCGTTAAAAAATCGTAAATCCGGGGAAGGGGGAGGGCAGGAAACCGGCACACTAAAACCCCCTAAAACCCACCCCCGACCCTTTAAATTAAATCCCCCCCCCCCCCCACCCCCCCCCCCCCCAAATGCTTTAAATTACCTGGGGATCCAGCGGTGGTCCAGAACGGCGGCGGTCCGGAACGGCCCCCTCAATTGAATCCTGTTATCTTCAGCCGGCGCCATTTTGCAAAATGGCCGCCGCAAAATGGCGGCGGCCATAGACGAAAACGATTCGACGCAGGAGGTCGTTCCGGACCCCCGCTGGACGTTTGGCAAGTCTTGTGGGGGTCAGGAGGCCCCCCCAAGCTGGCCAAAAGTTCCTGGGAGACCAGCGGGGTTCCGGGAGCGATTTCTTGCCGCGAATCGTTTTCCGTACGGAAAATGGCGCCGGCAGGAGATCGACTGCAGGAGGTCGTTCAGCGGCGGTCCGGAACCCCCGCTGAACGACCTCCTGCAGTCGATCTCCTGCCGGCGCCATTTTCCGTACGGAAAACGATTCGCGGCAAGAAATCGCTCCCGGAATCCCGCTGGACTCCCAGGAACTTTTGGCCAGCTTGGGGGGGCCTCCTGACCCCCACAAGACTTGCCAAAAGTCCAGCGGGGGTCCGGAACGACCTGCGTCGAATCATTTTTGTCTATGGCCGCCGCCATTTTGCGGCGGCCATTTTGCAAAATGGCGCCGGCTGAAGACAACAGGATTCAATTGAGGGGGCCGTTCCGGACCGCCGCCGTTCTGGACCACCGCTGGATCCCCAGGTAATTTAAAGCATTTGGGGGGGGGGTTCAGGAGGGTGGGGGATTTAATTTAAAGGGTCGGGGGTGGGTTTTAGGGGGTTTTAGTGTGCCGGCTCACGATTTTCACGATAGTTTACACACCCAAACGGCAACAATACGATTCCCTCCCCCTCCCAGCCGAAATCGATCGTTAAGGCGATCGAGGACACGATTCACATCTCTAATATACAGTGGTTATGTGGCAGAGGGTGCTATAGGATTTATCTTCCCAATACCGTGCATTGTATCAGACTTATCACTTCAAGAAATTTGTTTCAGTAAACTCATCCTTGAGTTGGAACGCTATTCACTGTGCGAGTGACAGGGCAAAAACATTTAAGCAGCCTTGAACCTTTGGACTGTGGGGATAAGGGGCCAGAGCCTTTCCTCTGAGTCACCAAGTGGCAAGAGATTAATGAAGCAAAGAAATCCAGAAGGTGTTACATGCTACACGTGCCCCAACCATGGAGTGGGTGCACTGCGGTTAAGGTACTGATCAGAGATCAAAGGTACTGGTCAGAGATTAGGTAAAAAGGATTTCTGGGAATACTCCAGGGCAATTCAAGGGCAAGAGGGCCACTGCGAGGATCTGGAGGCGGCCTGTGAAGTTTCAAACCAGAAACTGTTCTCTGTGCTAAGTCTGTGAAACCCTGAACATGAATGCAAGTAATAAAACCTGTTTTTGAATTGAAGCCTGCAGTATGTAAGCCAGGTCCTGTTTTATGTGTGCTTGAATAAAGCCCAGTTCTGGAATCTTGGATCCAACAGTGGTGAAACTTGGCAGGGTTCTCTACCCTGCCAGTGATCATAATTATTCAGAATACTGAATCTGCCACCAAATCATAAGCCTAAAAACCTAGGAGAGATTTCTCCCTACCTCCCACCCCCTTGTTTGGAATGATCCCAGGAGTTCTGCGCAGGAGGGCGGTTACAAAAGAAAACAATCTTTTACAGTAATTCAATACAACTTAAAAAAAAATGTAAGTTTTATTACCTGTTCATCTGATTCAAGGTAGACTATCCACAGTTACTGAATATCAGGTGTCTGTCAAACAAAAAAAGTTGTTTCCTCTCTCCAGAGCACCGTCCAGTGGAGTCCTGCCCTGTAGTTGATATATAATAGTGTGGCTGCTTCTTGCCACCATTAAAACATTCTAGAATCACTATTCCCGTCCAACAAAAATATTTGCACAGGTTCACCCAAGATATATCCACATGAAGCTTCTTCATGGGTCTTGTGTTAGGATTATTCAGAAGGTTTGCTTAACTCTATCCACAAATTAGTCTTGGTAGATCCTGAATCCATGCACTCTTCCTGCTCCTAGTATGCCTTCCAGAGGTGTTCCCAAAGGCAATTATGGATTAACTGCAGTTAATGGCGGTGCCTGCCAGTTCACGCCGACATCTCCGGCATTCCTGGGATAGCTTGGGCGCTGCTGGCCACCATCTTGGACCCAGAGTTACCTAGGCGCGCGCGCGCAAGGGCTTTATTTGAATACGTCATGGCGGGAACCTCTGGGGCGTCTCCACCCGATGACATCAACCTACTAGCATATTTAATTGAACCAGCTCTTGCTTTCCTTGAGTTAGCAAGGAGTTCTATCTTGCTGTACTCTGCTCATTCAAGGACTTCCTGTTCCTGATTGAGCTTTGGCAATTGGACGCTCTGAGTACCCGCTCATCGGGGGCTCCCCTGCATTGCCGGCTATCCGCTCCTCGGAGGGCCTTCCTGCCTGGCTGCTGCTGGATCTGCTTCTCAGATCTTACCTTGCTCCAGGAACCAGTTACTGTGAGTACCTCTACAGACATCTTCATTTCTGAACTATACTGAGGAGCCTACGTGGCGTACCCCATTCTTCGGGCCTCTACCGCCTTTCTTCAGTGAGAGCCTTTCATCCTCCCTACTCTACAGTATTCCTGCTCACCATCTACACAGAACTACTTCCGGGTTTTGGCATCTCTACCAACATCAACTGTACAGACTTTCTCGGCATACCCCCACTCCGCGGGCCACTACCGGATCTGTATCCTGAGGTGTCTACTCTCGCCAGAGGGGATCCATGGCATACCCCGCTCCACAGGCCACTACCGGATCTTCCCCACTGTGTCTCATTCTGGGTAATTCCCATTGCCCAGGACTGTACTTCCATATTGCTAATACTGTGGACATTACTTTCCTTCCTATTTAATAAAGTCTCTACTTCTAGCTGTGTGCCATTCCACTGAGACTATGCCTGCTGATGGTGAGGCTCACAAGGCTCCTCCCTATGGGTGGAGACATCACTCATCTCAGCCCAGGTGTTCACATCCTTCCTTAAACATAACAATCTGTCATGGAATAGTAAAGGTATGGTTCCCTTTGCAACAGATCTCACAGATGCCACACAGGTTTGGAAGTTCTTTGTTGCTTGTGCCTCAGAGCTAGGAAAAAAGGCTGCCACTCCAACCTCTAGGGGCCTCCCAAACCCTGAGAGAGAGAGAGAGAGAGAGAGAGAGAGAGAGAGAGAGAGAGAGAGAGAGAGAGAGAGAGAGATATTAGCCATAATGCCCTCATGCTAGATAGTTATTTATATCTCTATGGGAGGCCCACCTAGTAACTCGAGGTGAGGTTTAGTTATTAGTGTAGGGGTTAGAGGCCACTTTGACATTCAAAGTGAGACGTACAAACAAAACAGTGCTCTCTTGTGAAGATTTGATGACCTTTGGAGTGAGGAAATTCACCCAAAGATGAGATTTGTGCAATGTTCTCTCAAACTATCTTGATGGACTCTCTACCCGCAAGCCAACGGACAAGCAGAGAGAACGAACCACACATTAAAACAATTCCTTCGTGCCTATGTCAACTCCAGACAAAGTGACTGGTCAGAATTGCTTCCCTGGGCCGAATTCGCTCTGAACTTACACCAGTCTGCTTCAACTGGGTCATCTCCCTTTCAACCTGTCTAAATTCAAAGGCAGGGGTCTAGGCCCATTTAGACTCAAGGGATCTCTCAATCAGTTCAGAGTTGAGATGGGTAGGATCTTTTCCCTTTAGTTTGTACAGTATAAACCTAAAGCTATGGCTAAGGAGTCCTAGTCAGTTAAGAGATTTTCCTCCACTTCACAGTCAGTGGTTGATTATGTATCTATCTTTTTGAGTTGTTTACTCATTGTGTGATTTTTGTTGGGAGGAAGTTTTATTCACTCTACCTACCCTAGAGAGAGGAGTAAAGATTTGAGTTTTTCCAAAGTCATCCGGCTGCTCCTCAGACCGAGGGATTCTGTTGTCATTCTGGCAATTAGTTGAAGTAAGAGTAGATACCCAGCTGGTACCATAAACAGGAGAAAAGAGGAGGAAAAAGAACCATTAGATTGGTGCTCCCTAAAAGCAAACTGCTAAGGAGGTGCCCACAAGATGCAGCAAAAAAGAGGAGGAGAAAACTGGAGAATTCAGGATCAAGCAGTGGATCTGAGATATTTCAAGGGGAATCCTTAAGGAGATAGGGTGTCCCTTTCCAGTTTTGCCAGGGCAGCTTCACTTCCATTCAGGGTGAAAGAAGGAACCTTGAGGAAGAGATTAAGGAACTATAGATTTGCTATTTTCATTTGCATTATGGAGAAAACCAGAAAACATCTACCATGTGCCATA
The DNA here is from genome assembly GCF_901001135.1 of Rhinatrema bivittatum. Lineage (NCBI taxonomy): Eukaryota > Metazoa > Chordata > Amphibia > Gymnophiona > Rhinatrematidae > Rhinatrema > Rhinatrema bivittatum. The sequence continues at coordinate 537,944,628 of NC_042617.1, forward strand.
TTTATTTATTCTATTTCTTTCTTTATTAATTACTTAGAGTCCGCTTTTTTTTCCAGATAAACTTGTTCAATGCGGTTACAGATGAACATGCACAATTATAAAATATATAAACAAGATACATAAAATACATGTCAAAAACCTATTTCAGCAAAGGTTTATGTTGTAACACCATCACAAATTCCAGCTTCTTTATTGGCATTTGGAAGATATACCCCCCTCCCCCCCCCAACCAATGGAGAACCTGCATTCGGAGCAGATAGAGAGAAGACTAAACCCCGGTACTGAGTGTGTGTCCCATCACCTTATTGCGAGCCCGGGTCAGGATTATATAAGACTGGTGCCAAGTCTCAAGAAGGGCCTAGAAGAGAGTCTTGCATTGGATCCGAGGAGCTTTGTAGTGACACCCTCAGTGCTGCAGGGATACCAGGGAAAGGCCTTCCTACAAACTCTTAATGCCCCTCGCCTTGCAACTTTAAGGGGGGCAGGTGATGATTTGACATGGCGACACTGCTTTGTAAGGTTTCGCCAGGACAAAGAGGGATCTCCATCACAGGAGATGAGAAGCACTTTTCCTGGGGCAAGCGCAAATGTTCATCAGCCCTGGTGGATGTTCATTGATTTTGAGGTCCTGTTGTACGAGTATCTCAAGTTCCAGGATGGGTTGTTTTTCACTTTTTGTTTTGCGCGGCTTATTATCGGCATCACTGGATGCTCACAAGGACACCCTGCTTTGTGGTGTGTAGGGATTATTTTCTTCCTGCAGTTTCAGGAGGTCATTGACTTTCCGTGTACGTCATTCAAGTTCAATGATCGAAACAGGCTTGTTTACTTTCCCTCCTCTGCCCCCACATTCTGCTGTCTGCAGCCTTGACAGTTCGGCATTCTTCCTACAGTGCATGTATTGTGTCTGCCTTGCCACAGTATTATCTCATGCATTCCAGCCATGTAACGAGCTGACAAAGCGCAAAACTAGTAGAAGTAGTTTTATTAGGAACATGCGGCCTAACATGCCCTGCTGTCACTGAGAGAGCAAACCTTTTCTCTCTCTCACTGAGAAGGTGGAGATAGGGCTCTTAGTTCTGAAGAATCAGAGAAATAGCAGAAATAACATTGCAGGGAAGGGTCAGGTGAGGAGGTGGTACCTGACTTGCCATTGACTTCACCAAAACAATTTTTGTGCCCAAGGATCTCACTCCCTGTAGCTTATATTTGTATATGATTCTATTATTATTTATTGGACTTTATTATTATTATTATTATTTATTTCTTTTATATACCGACATTCAATCGAGATATCACATCGGTTTCCAGATAACCAAGAGAATAGGGCGTAGTCCGCCCTATTTTACATTATAACATGGTAACCAAAAAAAAAAAAATATACCGCCTGCAAAACAAGTTACTCAGGTGGTTTACAAGTAAAACATACATAATAAAATACTTAAACCCATTAGCGATCTGCATGTAGTAGGCATAAAATTCAAAATATCAAATACATAAAATTTAATAATAAACTGCATACAATAAAATAGAAACAGGTACAACAGTGGCTAGTTAGTGATGATAGAATTTATTTATTTATTTATTTATTTATTTAACTTCTTTTTCTATACCGACACTCAAGACCAGGTCTTATCGTACCGGTTTACATTAGAACAAGGGGAAAAAACCAATTAACGTATAAGTGGAAATGAGAAGTTACATTAAAACAGGGAGAGTAAAAACATGGATGTCGGAAGATAGGACAGAATTAAGTAATCAAACAATAAGTTAACAAAAATTCCAAACTATAAATTAACATAAAACAATAAATTAGTAGTACAGAAACATGGATTATAGTCAGCGGAAATATACATGGAATAGTATAGAGGTAGAATAGCTACCTCTATACTATTAAAAGTATACATGGAATAGTATAGAGTAATAGTATTAATAGTTTAGTAATAGTAGTAATAGTATTAATAGTTATTTTAATAGTATTAAAAATATACATGGAATAGTATAGAGGTAGAATAGCTACCTCTATACTATTAAAAGTCCATCTGCAGATGTTAGCAATCAAAAGCCTGTGTGAATAGTCAGGTCTTTACTGCTTCCATGTTTATATCCATAGGCAATGCATTGCAAAGAACAGGTGCTTGATGTGAGAAAGAACAATCTCTCGTAGATTCCAGTCTAATGACAAGAAAGGGGGGAGGTAGATGAGACCCTTTTGGGAAGAACCTAAGATATGAGAAGGACAATATGGGACCAAAAGTTTAGAAAGATAGAGTGGGAAACCAGAATAAAGAGTGCTTAAAGTCAAACAAAGAATTTTAAATTTGATTTGACGGGATATAGGAAGCCAGTGAAGCGACTGTAGTATTGGAGTAACTAGTAACATGATCTGATTTTTTTAACCATAAATGATTTTTGCTGCTGTGTTTTGAAGAACTTGGAAACACAGCAGCAAAATATTGTGGCAGGCCCATTAGAAGAGAACTGCAGTAGTCAAACCCTGAAATGACAAATACGTGTATGAGCAATTTGAAATCTAAAAGTGGACAAAGACGAATATTAGCAGTAGCTCCAGCACAGCACTCTCTCTAACTGGCGGTAGTAGCTCTGGCACAACCTGCCTCTGGGCCTTGCACTGACAAGATTTTGCTGCCCTCAAAATATTGGTGCTCTAGACAATCGCCTACTTTACCTAAAGGACGCAATCAGGTGAATTTTAAAAGGCCTATGTGTGCGCCGAAGCCGGGAGTTATGCATACAAGTCCAGCCAGCACGAGCCATGTGGATTTTAAAAAGTACACGAGTACGTGCATATCTCCCAGTATGCGCACAAAAATATTTTACTAAAAAGGGGCAGGGTGTGGTCAGAATCTGGTTGGGGCATGGGTGGGAAAATGGGTGTTCTGGGTCTCTAACCTAAAGTATGCGCATAAGTATTTATGTGCGCATAAGTTCATGCCATGATCTCCTACTGCATAATTTTACTTCTGCTATGGACAGCGTGTACATTTTAAAATTAAAAAATCAGGGTTTGTCAGTGGGGTTTGAAGGATTAGGGCTAATAGGGTAAAAGGGAGGAAGGTTAATTAGGGAGGGGTTAGGAAGTCCTAGCCTTTACCTGGGTGAACTGGGAATGGACTGGGGAAACTGGTAATTGCATCAGCGCGCTTATCTAATAAAAATCTCCCTGCTTTCGCAATGGAGACAGCATTTGCGCGCACAAGCGCCGTCCATACAAAATTGCACACACGTGTATGCACAGCCGATTTTACATCTTTCGCGTGTACATTATAAGACAGCCACATCCATTCACGCAAGCTGCATACAATAAGTACGCACTTGGGGCTGTTTAAAAGTTACCGTCCCCGTGTCTTGTGGAAGAAGAAAAAAGACCGAGAGATTTTTGTCTTTAAGAGAGTTGGTTATTTTTTTGGACCATCTTCCAGCTCAGAAGAGCAAAAACCCCATCTGAGGTGGCTGGATTTTGATTTCTGGGCTCTGTGCCCCTTTAAGTACAGGCGTCAAAGTCAGAGTAGTGCATTGCCCTCCAGCCAGGAAAAGTGGGGTGTGAGCTATCCTGGAGAAAGATCTGATTTTTGGAAGAGCTGTGTGTCAGGGAGGTTTTCCTTTTGCTTGCCGGGAGACATTTTTCCCATTACCCACTCCCTGTCTATTTTTGAAGTGAGTTTTTCTTTCCTATCACTAGGAAGGGACTTGGCCAATGACTCAGAGGCTGTACATGAAAGAAACTGTAGCAATTGGAGTTATCATTTTATTTTTTATCATGATGATTTTAATTTGTGCCATCCTTGTCTGGTTTCTGTTTTTTAAGTTTCAGTAGGAACGTTTTGTTTGAACAGCACTCCAAGTTTCTGCCAGCTTTTCTTCAGCCTGAGAACCAGCCTGCTAGGAATTCGTGAGATATACAGATGTGAGTATTTTGGAAGAGTGACTGAAAGTAGCAGTGAAAGTCTGTGCAGGGTACCCACCCCCAAGAGCCTAGGGCCCGGAAACCTGTCCTCCTCCCTTCCCGTTGGACATGGGTTCCCAGGACATAACTACTGCAGAGAAATTGTGAGGAGAGTGTGAGGTCCCGGACAGTGAATGTGGCCCTGGAACTGTGAGGCCCTGTATTAGGGACCTCAAACCAAGAGGGGGGTTACAGCTAGCCAAGGGAAACTGCATTTGACTAAAACTTACTAAACAGTTATTAGGACTGAGAGAAGCCTCTGAGATCTGCTGAACTAGGGTCTGGATTGTAGATGTACACGAATAAAGAGCTACATACAAGCCACTGGATCTTGTATGTACTGTATGCTCAGCAAATCCAGTGTACATGTCATTGGGGACTTTGAGAAGTGTAACGAAGGTTGGACCCTTTTCCTCTTCCTGGGGATTTAAGCTGAAGATGTGGTGCAGAAGCCAAGCAGCCTTAGAGCTCCCACCCATATTGACACTTTGTTGTTGTTTCTGACTCTCTTTGTCTATTTTCTGTACCTACAGTGAGAGCATCTCTTGCTTGAAACAAACTACCATGTAGTACTAGTAGTTAGGATTCAACCTCAGTAAACCTCGCACGACACTGCTCAGGGTACATTACAGCTGTCATTTGTGAAAGACAGTAAGCAAGCAGTGGTAGTACTGCGTGCTAATGGGCTGCTCTCGCACTTACATCATCCATCCTTCACTGACGTACTCCTGAAATCCGCAGAGTCTGTACGGTACGGAACAGTGTGATGGGGCATGCAGTCAGAATTGGCTGTAGTACTGCATTAGCTGCATTACTGTCTGATTCACTGTGTGATCCATCATTCCTAAGGGAAAACGAGAATGTGCTCAGAATATTGGCAGTGTTCTAAAAGCAGATTTATCCATGGCTAAGACAGGTCCACTCAGCCAGTAGGCAGTGGACAGGAGTATTGCATTGTGCTCGGTCAGGAAAAAATGGTTGGCTCTGGAATAAAAGCACTTGGGGTTCAGACATTTAAATTAATCTACAATTTATCCTGAGCACTTTAAAAAAAATAATCTAATCAATTTACATTTTACTAAGCAGACAAAAGCAAGTTCCTCATCCCTTCAGGATCTCATATTTTATGACAGGCAATGTTCTCCAATGTTGGAATTCAAATTGCTATGAGTTACTGTAGGATCTCACAACGCAGGGGGTATTAGCCTCCTATTATTTAACAGAGGTGGGAAAAGCAGGGATGTATTAGTCTGAGCCCCTCTCAAGCCTAGGGTGGTGGCAGATATTCCTAACATAGAAACATGATGGCAGAAAAAAAGTCCATACATCCTATCTAATCTGCTCATCCATACAACTGCTCAGGTCTGCAATCCCTTATGCTTGTTCCATGTTTTCTTGAATTCAGATATTGTCCTCGTCTCCACCAGTTTCAGTAGGAGGTTGTTCCATGCATCCACCACCCTTTTATAAAGAAACACTTCTTTAGATTATGCCTCAGTCTACCCTTTTTCACTCTTATCTCATGACCCTTTCATTCCAGAGTCTCTTTTTCCATTGAAAGAGACCCGGTTCCTTTACATTGATACCTATGGGTTATTTAAATATCCCTGCTCCTGCACCATTAAGGGGGTTGGTGCACCTGGATTGAGAAGATGGCTCTCTTTCATTGCAGTGCATCTTGAGAAGGGGACCAACACATAGCGCTTCTCTGGCCCCATCCCCGCGCCTTCCTGGTTCCAGCACCCTCAGAAGGGAGGAGGGGGGGGGGATTCCTTTCTTCTCGCTCCCATGCCTAAGGGAGCCTTGAAGATAAACCCAGCCCTGCTGGCTGCTGCTAATGGCAGATCAGTGGTTCTTCTTGTTCTTTGAGTCAGTGTATCCCAACCAATGCACCCTCAAACCTGTTCAGGGGTGCCAAGGAAAAAACTCCTGATGCATTAGCATAGCATTAGCTTACTGCATCGGGAGTTTAAAAAAACCTTTTAATCTATGCATTAAAATGGCGCGCTGAAATCCAGTGCACTTTTTTTTATTAATGCACAGATTATCACATCAGCCTGCAAGCCAGGTGCCCTCATCTCACCAGCTTCTCTCTTCTGCATTTTAATAAAGAGGGAGCTAGTTCATTGTGATTAGTTCATGTATTTCTCTACCCGTCCACCCACCCCCCTCCCCTCACATCACCCTTTTCCTTTGTTTTCAAAATTGTAAAAAACTACTGGGACTTTCAGTGCTTTCATAGCTCTTTTTTTGTTCAAATGAGTGCTAGCCATCGCTGCACTGCCTGTTCCGTGGAGGTTGGGGGCTACACAATATTTTTGAAAATGTAGGTGTGAGGATAGCTTCGCAAACCCCCCCACTAAATTTTCTCTAGCTGCAACTCCTTTGGAAGTTTTTGCATCTTTGGCATCTTCCCCATGGTTAGGCCTTCCCCTTTTTTGGGTTGGGTCTTGCCCTTTATAAACTAGCTGAGCATGCTCAAAGCAACCTCTTGAAGATCGACTTGGAGGAGAAGCCCTCTAACAGAGACCATCTTGACTGAGGAGTTTGGAGTTGAGCTGGAGTTCCTGGTAGGCCTCATGGCTCACCAAGCAATCTGAGAGAGTTTTTGGAGAATTTGAGAGTTTTGTGGATTTTGACCGATTTCCTGACAGTGAGAGGTCTGTACACCCTTTCTGGAAGGGCTGGATTTTCCAGTGGTTTGCCCCTGTGCTCAGTTAACAATGAGGACAGAGCTTGTTGGCTTTGAAGAAGTTCTGCTACGTTTTCTCTTTTCGCTATTTTTCCCTTTGGTTTATGATTATAAGAGAGGAGAATTTTCCCACCCTTCAAGGGGAGGGCCTATTGGATATTAACTCAGATCAGAGGAGGAGATTCTCTATATGGACAAATAAACTGCAGACCTTGGAATTATTTTACTTTTTTATTTTGATGATCTTCTTCATTTTGGCATGGATTCAGTTTTTTTTTTTAGTTGAAGTAAACCAATTTTTGTTGAGCCCACTACCGGACTGTGGGCTGTGTTCTTTCGAGGTGACCTCAACTCCAGTATTATCCTTCCTTCTGTGAGTATTTATTGAACTGAGGCTTGAAGAGTAATTGAGAGTGACTGTCAGTGCTTTGAAACTTCCTACCACACCAAAGGCCCTGGAGATTATATATCTCCTCCCCACCAGTGGTACTCCGGCATCAAGGTGGCTGTGAATTGTGAGTTGTGGCAGAAAAGGGAAGGAATCTGGGACATAGGTGACATATCCCTGGGAACTGTGTGACCCCTTTATTCAGGTCTACCAAACAAAGAGAGTGGTTCCCCAGCTTGAAAAGGCTGGGGAACCACTGCTTTGAGTGGTTTCCCCTCAAGCAATTTTGTAGCTACTTCTCTCTGCCCGTGTTTGATCACAATGGCTTACCACCAGTCTTAGTGATGTGCTGTTGGCGTAGGCTGAAGCTTCCGCAAATCTACCAACTCGCCCCAGATTTCCCACCCCTGCACCACCAGTGTTTCTCCCATAGACCTCTGTACGCATGCCGTTACTGATATTATTAGCCTGTCAACCCCTGCAAGTTTCAGCGCCCTCTGCAGACAAAGAGGTAGAGGGCAGCTTTGTGCTGCTTTCGCCCTCCTGCCCTTCAATGCAGTTTTCTCTGCCCTCCACAACTGCCTCGAGTCCACTACTAGGCTCCTTCCTTTTGGCTTTCAATACCTCCCACTCTTCGTTGTTTCACGTGGCCATGTTACGGCCTCCATAAATGTCTGGAGGCTGCTTTCTGTTGCTGAGTGCTGGAAGATTTCCCGCTTTATTTGTCTTATGTCCTAGGGAAGCTGCCAGACGAGCACCTTTGATGAAACACCTGATAGCTCTGGACTCCTTTCTACCGGCCTTTGCCAGATATCATTCTTATTTATGGTTGATTTGCAAGGCTAGATCTAGTTTTGTCGTATTACTGAAGGGAGCTGTACAGCACACTTCTCATTTCACTTTCCCTCAAAGGAGTTTAAAATGAAATTCCATGGGTTGGGGCTGGGGAAGGGATTTTTTTTTAAAGGGGGATTGAGATTTTTTTTTTAATGATAGGGCACTTAGAGTGTGGGATGGCTGTTTATCTTATAACTCTAACTGACTTATATTCACATGTGTGGATGTGATGTTGTTTCCATATATTTTGCAATGTAATTTTCATTTTGCTTTGCTCTGTTTTTTTTTTTATTCTTTGGCATGTATATCAGATAGAAAATTGTATTTACTCAATAAAATGTTTTGACACAAAAAAAAATACAATTCCATTTGAGTTTCATTCACCTTAGAGTAAATGGGTGTGAAATTCAAACAAAAGGATTTCAAATCATTTGTGAAGATAATTAGGAGTTTCTCCTGATTCATTTTCAGAATAACTGCTTGTATACTCTAGTCGGTGCACTGCATTCCTTGATAAGGTTTTTATCTGTTCCATTTCTTGTTTCTATTGTTTGTTTCTCCCATGGAAGCCCTCTGGTTTTAAATTGGGGGTTGAGGGAAAGTTTAGTGTATTAAAAATGTTTATCTTAGCTTTTTACATAGAATACTGGCAGGGTGAGTTCAGCACAGGAGCTTATAAGGAGCAATTTCAGCCATCCTGAAAGTCTCTGTCTCCATCTGCTGGTTGGAAGGTATAACCCAAAACAGAACACACTGCTGATCCAGCTTTGAAAAACCATTCGTTATCTTGGGGAGAAAAAAGTACTGTATATCCCTTGCACCCTAAATAAAGGTGGATTTCTGTTTTCTTTCCAAAAGTCATGTCTACCAGTCCATGGGTGAAATAAGAATCCAGAACTGGTTCAGCCTTTCTCAGATGAGATGAGACAAAGCCATCCTGTGTCCCTAGATCTGATGAGAAGCAGCAGGTAGGAGGCAAAGAAGAAATTAATTCCCCTGGGATGTGACCTGCTAAACATGCTGAACTCTGTTTGCAAAGGTATTCCTCCCACTCTTGTTTCTTCCCCATAAGGCCTACTCACTGGATTTCCCTATTCTATAGAAATAAATGTACATTTTCTAACATGTCTGGCACTGCGGGAACATGACAACCTCAAGATGCCCCAGCTAGAAACTCTGGCAGATGTACGTGATTGCATGACTGGCATAGGCCTTCGTCCTGATCTTGGCATATTCCTCTGGGATGGGAGGGAGTGCCAGTGCTTAACCTTTTACTGAACATTGCCAGGGCAGGCCAGCGGCACTAGTTTCACTAGGAACAAGGCAAGTTTGAAGTTTAATGGAGCGGATTAATCATTACAAGGGGAATCTGATAACATTGGAATAAACAAGCCCAACATCACTGTGCATCAGAGGCAGAGGTCAGAGTGATGGGGAGATAGAGTGCTCAGCATAGGAACCTCACAGCATACACAGAATAAACACTGTAGCTAAAGGAGCAGCGGCAACTTTTCTAGATTCAGGCTGGTTACAGACAGTTCAGGTTCCTCTGTCAGCACTGGATTAGGAAGATGAGAGGGACCAGGAAATATAGGCACATTATTGAGACCCCAGATCCTGGGAAATGGGAGGTAAGAAAACAGAGTATGGTTTTAGTTCCTGTCTCTGAAAGAGTGCTTGTTCTGTTATTTTCTGCTTTGCCTGTTCAGTGGTGCTACATGAAATATTAAATAAGCTTATTTATAAACCCATGTCAGCAATGCAAATGATACAGTTTACTGTGCATTTACATGCTGGGACAAAGTACACATTGCATGTTTCATTTTACTAAAGTGTAATTTATCTCCAAGGCCTGAGCATGCTGTGAGAGTGGCTAGCATTTTGAGCACCTGCATTTTGCAAATCACTGGAGCCTCCAGTGCAGTCAGGACTCATAAATTGTAATCTGAGAGGGCAATAATGAGCCTCTTTGCAGGCCACCAGGTACAAAATATCTGCAGAACTGCAAACTGATACTCAAAGGAAAACAATCTCAATGGCGTGCAAAACAGGTGCAAAGACCCTGCACTTTGTGCAGGAGTAGATTGCATTTTTAAATCTCAGTGCATTGAAGCAGGTGCAAAAGGTACACACAAAGATTTAAAAATGCAATCTCCTTGCGAACTTTGACTCCCCTGCCCACTTTTCCCATGTCTAAAAGTGCATGTGCTGGGAGCAGTGTGCATACTTTTGTCCACCCAAGGGTGGAGGGAGGGGAATAATCAAAAGGCTCATTTTTACTCAGGTAGATACAAATTTACCCATGTAGCAAGCTTTGATTATTGCCCCACTGAGTTTCCAGCAAACAGCAGATACCTGGAAATGCCCAGCACACCCCTGTAGGCTCTTGGAAAGCACGGTGCATGACCTCTTTTTCCAGTTTCCAGGCACCTGACTGATATTGACAAAGGCAATGTCGCAAAGTTATTTGTGAGTACTTAAATTCCAAGGTAAATAGCAGCTGTCAGCATCTGAATATTCTGGTGAGGAACGTTTTTCAGCTGATATTACAGTAAAATCTAATATATTTATTTGGGGAGTGGGGGGGAAAAAGAAGCTATAAAATGGTAATTATTTCTGCTGCTCTAAAGAAAACATTGCCTCCTTCTATTGAGAGACATTTGGCTAAGACATTTGGCTAAGACATTTCTATCTCTGTAATTAAGGGCCCAATTGCTAAGAGCTTTTCCATAGGCACACAGACCATAGCCTCGTTCACTATCAAATATCTAATTGCCTTTGAAGGTGACATCTCCCTAGCAGCATGTTCACTTGACTGCCACTAATTTCGTGTTTCTTATTTGTGTGCAAAATTCTACTTTTCTTTGCATTAAAAAAAATATATTGAATCATGTTAATAAAAATTATGGTTACCTGTCCCCAGCGCATGCCAATGCTTCTGAGAGCCGAGCCCCATCTTCTCTGGGCCACCATTTTGAAAAAGTATGTTGGAGACAAAACATTTCTAAACATTTACGTAATTATTTATTATTATTTATATCCTGCAATTCTACATTCACCTCAAAATGAGGCATAATAAATTCCAATTACTCTAAACATACACATTTATTTTATTTTATTTAAAATCTTTTCGATACCGTCGTTAAGTTATATACCATCACAACGGTTTACGTACAGGCACATAAATTAAAATTGTTAAATGTGTACGGTATAGTACAATTCTAAGAAGTGCCAAGAGATACGGTTACATCGTGTCGTAAAAAAATTGTAATTGTTGAATGAAGTAAATCTTGACCATATATACATGTAAGTTACTTATTTACAGGTATAATTCTCGTGCTCTGTTTAATTCTATTAATTTAGCCGTGAGATAAACTAGTAAGTTACTACAATGCACATGTTGAGAACAGTGCTGTCTGCTGGTGATCTTCTGCCTGATCCTGCATACTTTCTATTCTCCTTTCTCTTTGTAAAAAGCTTGTTTAAAAAGCCAGGTTTTTTTTTTTTTATTATTTTATTTTTGTTAACTTTTCATTTTCAAAAGACATTACACAGCATGTATCCATCATATACAAATACATTAAGAAATAACAAAAAATCCAATATAGTTATTTTCCATACTGTGAAACTCTTAGAAATCCATTATAGGAAAATTATAGAGACTGGAGGAAAGGAAAAAACTAGAGCAGTTACTTATAACAAATTAATAACAATTTGTGTCATGCCACATTATTACTTCTTTACCCCATTTAATTCTATGAAGAATTTAGGAATAGGACTCAAGGTATGAACAAAGTTGATCAGGTTGATTAAACACATACCTAGAGTTTTGAAAAATTAATATGCAACAGAATGGAAACCTTAAGAGAAATTTAGCCTCTCTTTGTACAACCTTATCTCTCATAGACAAAAACTCCTTTCTCCTTAACTGAGTATCTCGGGCAATATCAAGAAACATCCTGATAAATTGACCATGAAATTTAGAGTTTTGATATTTAAAATAAAGTCTTAGGACAGTATCTCTCTCAGATATAAATGCAAATTGCACAATTAATAGAGCCCTTATTTCCATTTCAGAAGATTTTTCCAAGAAATCTGATAAATTTAAATCATTTTCTTTTAACTCTCACTGTTGTTGTTGTTCTTGTATGTTTCCCATTCTCTGGGGCTGAGAGATATAGTAGATTCTAGATATTACAGGTATAGCCATGTCTGTGTATTTCAAAACATTAATCAAATAACTTTTGAATACCGGTAATTCTTTAGGCGAGATTAAATGTGTTTTAGGAAAATTTAACACTCTTAGATTAAACTTTCTAATTTGATTTTCCAATTGTTCTAATTTATCTGATTGAATCTTTTCAGATTTAATCAAATTTATTTGCACTTTTTCAATCTTGTCTATTCTCACCCCCATAGTATTAACAGATCCTTCCATTTATTCAACTTTTGTCTGCAATATCTTATTATAATTCAGAACATCCTGGACCATTGTAGCCAAATTATTTATCGATTTCTGCATGGAAATTATCATAATTCCTAGAGGTGTGAATCGGAACCGGAATCGGATCGGTTTAGTTCCATTTCCAATTCAAATCTTTAATTTTTATCGTCCAGCCTGATTGGTTTTTTGTTTATTGGCTGCGCCCAATCCGATAAACAAAAAAACCTACCCTGACCCTTTTTAAACTGACCCCTTAGCCTCCCCCACTCTCCCAACCCCCCAAAAACATTTTAAAATTACCTGGTGGTCCAGTGGGGGCGCAGGGAGCAATCTCCCGCTCTTGGGCCGTCGGCTGCGCGAATAAAAATGGCGCCGATGGCCCTTTGCCCTTACCATGTGACAGGGTATCTGTGCCATTGGCCGGCCCCTGTCACATGGTAGGAGCACTGGATGGCTGGCGCCATCTTTAAAAATGGCACGGGCATGGCCGGCGCAATATTTAAAAAATGGCGCGGGCATGGCCAGTGCCATCTTTAAAGATGGCACTGGCCATTCAGTGCTCCTACCACGTGACAGGGGCTGGCCAATGGCACGGATACCCTGTCACATGGTAAGGGCAAAGGGCCATCGGCGCCATTTTTATTAGTGGCAGCCGATGGCCCGAGAGCGGGAGATCGCTCCGGCGCCCCCACTGGACCACCAGGTAATTTTTAAATCATTTTTGGGGGGGTTGGGAGCGTGGGGGAGGCTAAGGGGTCAGTTTTAAAGAGTCGGGTTGGGTTTTTTTTTATCGGGCCATCGGCGCCATTTTTATTAGTGGCAGCTGACGGCCCGAGAGCTGGCGATCGGTCCCGGGGCTTCCACTGGACCACCAGGTGATTTTAAAACGTTTTTGGGGGGGGTTTGGGGGGGGTGGGGGAAGGTAAGGGATTAGTTTTAAAGGGTTGGGGTGGGTTAGGGGTTGTTTTGTGTGCCGGTTTTCCCGCCCTCCCCAAATAACTCCCATTAGTGGACACAAACCCAATTAACGATTTTTCACGATAAATCGGGGGAATTTCTATTGTATTGCACTCTTTAACGATTTTTTGACGATTTAAAAAATGTCGGACGATATTTTAAATCATCAAAAAATGATTCACATCCCTATAATTCCCTATTTCCTCCAAAGTAACTTCTTAGGCATCATATAGGCATGTCAATCATCGATTCCCCTTGACTTCCTTCCATTCCTTTCTCCCTAGGAGCTACCTCAGGTTGTAATTGTTGTGCGTTTATTCCACCAATTTGCTCTCCAGAACTCAGAACTACTGAGTTCACCGGGGGGGAGATTAACACACTCTACTCCCCTCTGATCACAAACTGGTGAGAAACCAAATTTATCTTAGGATCCTCAAAACTGAATTCTCCCCCTCCTCCTTCCTGTTGGAGGCTCAGGTGTTTCTGGGGCACCAGGGCTCAAAGATGTTTCATAAGTCTGGGGAGTTTGACCCTGCTCCGGGCCCAACTCTCCTGCGACTTCACTTCCTGGTGTTATCAACGTGGCTCTTGCAAAAGGTCCTGAATTCGTGGCTGATTATCATTCACTATTGGTTGTGGAGGAAATCTCTCTTGTTTTCGCTTTCCTCTTGGTGTGTGGCATTTACCAAGAGGGAAATATAGCCACGATATTTTCAAGAAATTAAAATATACCTTAGAAGCTGACTTCTTGCTGACACAATCAAGATCAATTCCTCCAGGCTTCCGTTGGCCGCTGATATCCAAAGAGTTATATTCCCCCGCCAATCCCTGGCAATCCAGGCTAAGCCAGGCAAAGCCGCTCGCCGACGACTATGTCGCGCCGTACAGACGCTGGTTTTATGGGCATCTGTAACTCCTCCCTCCGGCGTCAGAGTCCAGCGGCAAATATGTAAAAGGTAAATTAGAGCTGCTTCTGCTAGCTCCAACAGGCAAAGTCAGTGGCAGGGTCTCATGGCACAGACGCCGGTTTTATGGGCGTCTGTAACTCCTCCCTCCGGCCATCAGAGTCCAGCGGCAAATATGTAAAAGGTAAATTAGAGCTGCTTCTGCTAGCTCAACAGGCAAAGTCAGCGGCAAAAACCAGGTTTTTTAAACTCTTTTTGAAGGTTTTGAGGTCTTTTTGTAATCTGACCTCTAGCGGGCATTGTGTTCCACAGTGTTGGGCCTGCTGATGATAATGCCCTTTCCCTAACTTGGGTTAGTCACGCTGTCCTAACTGAAGGAATGGTTAGGAGTGCTTGTTGGCGGATCTCAGGTTTCTGTGTGGGACATGTTACCTGTAGTGCTGTGTTCAGCCAGTCTGCCTTTTCGTCGTGTATTAGTTTATGTATTGTACATAGGGTTTTGTATGTAGTCTCTGTTCTATTGGCACCCAGTACACATGACAACCCACCTCCACCCCATCTTCTCCCCTGCAAATCCTGCCCATCCAACTTAAAACACCCCACTTCCACACAGCTCATGCTACTAGTTCAACCCATATAGTTAAACAGAAGCAAAGGAACAATTGGGAAGATGATCTGAGAGCTGATAAGGGTTTATGCCAAATTAAGGCATTCTGCAAATGTTGAGGTCTCCAGTCTATGCAGACATTTGTATGCTATTGTCAAAAATTCTAAACTTCAGCCTTTACTAGAACAGCAGCCAGTGCAATTCTTCCAAGACTGATGTTATATGATCCCATTATTTCTTACCAGGTAGTAAATGGGCCACTGTATTTTGGATAAGCTGTAAACATTACAGATTAGCCACAGATGCCCCCCCCCCCCCCCGTTATATAAAAGAAGAGATAGTTCAATGTGGCTTATCAGCAAGATATAGATTTAAGTTGCCATTAACAGACTCAGAGAATAATGGTAGCAACTGGAGAATAAGGCACAGATAGAAGAAAGCAGATTTCACCACCATAGAAATTTGATTGTGCATAGTTAACGTCTTATCTAATAAAACACCAAGGATACATTCCCATTGTTTAGGGACAATCTAATTATTCTAACACCAGTAGGTGACCCAAATACTTTTCTCTTCTAGACAACCAATGCTCTATTTTTAAAGGGCTGATTTGAGCCTAGAGGTTGTCAACCAGCCTACAACTACATTCAAACAAACATTTGCTCTGTTCATTATCTGTTCTTGATTTTTTTCAAAAAAGATAATCAATTGCAAATCATCTGCGAACAGATAACAATCTATAAAAACATTTCTATCAGAGCAGCTAATGGGGCCATGTAATCATTAAAAAGCAATTGTGATAATACAGGCATACAATACCAAACCTTGTGGGCTGATGAACATTCTGAGTTGCAATATACATGATAAGATCTATCACACAAAACCATGTTAAGACTGTACCAGCAACCACCCCTAGGCAAGCCAATTGATCAAGGAGAATACTAAGATTCACTAAGAACATGATAAATTGCCATAATGGGTCAGACCAAGGGTCCATCGAGCCCAGCATCCTGTTTCTAACAGTGGCCAATCCAGCCTACAAGTACCTGGCAAGTACCCAAAAACAAAATATATCCCATGCTACTGATGCTAGTAATAGCAGTGGCTATTTTCTAATTCAACTTGATTAATAGCAGGTAATGGACCTCTCCTCCAAGAACTTATCCAAACCTTCTTTAAACCCAGTTACAGTAACTAATAAACTACATCCCCTGGTGACAAATTCCAGAGTTTAATGTGCATTGAGTGAAAAAGATTTTTCTCTGATAGTTTTAAATGTGCTACATGCTAACTTCATAGAGTGCCCCCTAGTCCTTCTATGGCAGGGAGAAGAAAAACTGATACTTCACGCATATCCAGCATAGCTCTCTGCTTCAACGGCAGGAGAGAAGAAAACTGATACTTCACGCATATCCAGCATAGCTCTCTGCTTCAACGACAGGGGAGAAAAAAAACTGATACTTCACACATATCCAGCATAGCTCCCTGCTTCAACGGCAGGGGAGAAGAAAAACAACCAATAAGGGCTGTATAACATAGTCTGGGTAAAACAAATAAGCATGCGTGTAGCTTGCTTATTGCGGCGGTTACTACCCCTACTACCCCTAACTAATCAAGCTAGATATTTCACTTGGATGCAGCTCCATCACTGCTCTCTACATTAATGGTGGGGGTGGAAGGGAAATAGAACCAAGAGCTAAGAGAAACAGATAAGTATGAGAGAAAAAATGTGTGAAGCTTGCTGGGCAGACTGGATGGGCCGTTTGGTCTTCTTCTGCCGTCATTTCTATGTTCTATGTTTCTATATTATCCAAAAAGTAAATAACTGATTCACATTTACCTGTTCTAGACCTCTCATGATTTTAAACACCTCTATCATATCCCCCCTCAGATGTCTCTTCTCCAAGTTGAACAGCCCTAACCTCTTTAGTCTTTCCTCATAGGGGAGCTGTTCCATCCCCTTTATCATTTCCTTCTCTGTACCTTCTCCATATCTTTTTTGAGATATGGTGACCAGAATTGTACACAGTATTCAAGGTGTGGTCTCATCATGGAGTGATACAGAGGCATTATGACATTTTCCGTTTTATTCACCATTCCCTTTCTAATAATTCCAAATATTCTGTTTGCTTTTTTGACAGCCGCAGCAGATTGAGTCGACGATTTCAATGCAGCAGTAAGTTCAAGCATAATGATGAGGGCATCTAAATCTTTATCAGCTCAAACGCGGATCTCACTAATCATACTCAAAAGAGCTGATTCTCTTCCATGTCCCTTCCAGAAACATATCTGGTGAGGATCATAGGCTTGAATCTCATCCAGATAATTCTCAATAACTTTCACCAGTTAAGGCAAAGTAGACACCAATCAATAGTGTACTGGATCATTAACATTTTAAATATTTTAATATTTTAAAATTGTCTAAACATTTTAAGCGCTTCTGACACTCTACCTGCTTGAAGGTAAAACTAAACATGGTAACAGACCTAGCTTTTTTCTCATTTAACAACTTTGGTGGTATTGGGTCAAGCCAAATACAGTGTATGCTGACCAATCCTAATATTTTTGACAAATAAACCTGAGAAACCCTAGCAAATTCTGAAAAAATCCCTTCTTCTTTTCCTCCCATTCCCACCTCTGATATTTCTAACATATTCAGGATTGAATCTCTAAGGACCGGTAAATTTGCAGATCATTCCTATTAAAAGGATGGCACCCCTAGCCTGGCTCAACTACTTGATTGCTAGTTAATCCCAAGATTCTTGTAAGAACCAAATTTTAGATTCAAAAGATTGAGCCAAGGATTCACTGATAAGGTTAGAAACCCCCCTTTTGTAAGTTATTTTCTTAGCATCCAGTCAGGTGTTTACCTGGAAAAACTTTTGGGGTTTGTTCTTAGTCTTATTCAATTGGTCAGCAACAAATCTTTTTGTTTTCTTCATGAGATCTTTATACTGTTTAATCAGCAGACTTAAAGCTGTCACTAGTTTGGTTTCTTCTCCATCACCTCTCTAAATGCCATACCTATTATTTCTACAGTCCTCAGAGAGGTGAACCAATTTGCCACCTCCTGCAATTGCATATTCCAATCAACTACTGTACTTGCTTATCTAATGGTTCAATCGATGAACCAGCAGCAAAGATCTCTAGACAAGACGCTAATTCCGAGCAGTTCACACCCTTCCAGTCTCTAGCTACCACTTTCTCTTTCTGTAATGAAACCGACTGAACTTCTCCCTTTAAATAATATTGCACCAGAGGATGTTCTGACTATACTAATTGCAGAGGAGACATCAACTCCATACAAATAAATAAAACCCTTCTCTGAAGAAAAAACCCTATCTATACAATGGCCCACCTTATGTGAATGGACATCTATTAGTAACATAGTCCAAGATCTGTCATTGCTGATAAAAATTCCCTTCTCAGTCCCCTTTCTGGGCAGATCCACATGAACATTGAAGTCTCCCATTAGCAATATATCAGGTCATACAGAGGTCAATATTCAAAACTAAACATTTAAATGGCTAACTTGGAGTTAGATGACTATCTTGGAATTAATGGATAGCTTGGATAACATGGAGTTAGACTGATAACTTATAAGTTAGATGGATAACTTGTGAGTTGTGAGTTATCCATCTAAATGGCTTTGAATATTAACCTCCTTAACATCAGAAATCATTTCTCTTAGCTCGTTAAAAAGCTGGTCCCGTGAAGGTGGATGATAAATCAGTAAGAAATTTACCCTGGCTTGACCAGCAGACAATCTGCTAAAGAATTTTACAAAAGGACCTATGCTTGTTCCTGCAAAGATTGATGATAAATTACAGCTACCCCACCTCCTTGTTTCAGTGTCCTTGACTTCTGGGGAAAAGCATATCCAGAATAGCTAAAGTAACTGAGTCCTCATCTCCTATCCAGATATCAGTTAAGCAAAGAACATCCATTCCTGGGTCAATAATATCAATAATAATCTGGGTCTTGCTCCTAGCTGATCGAACATTTAACTCTTTCATATGTAAGGATTGACTAACGCTACTACTCTTCCCCTTATTAAACTCAAAAGCATGAGTCACTGGAATAGAGAGCAAACAACATCTCCCTCATAGATATTTACTTTGAGTCCTATTCCAAACTGCAGATATTGCTTGCACTAACTGCCAATACATAGTTTAATCCTATTGTGTCTGATCCAGTTACCCCCCTCACTTCACTCATACAAACACAGGCCTATCCCCTTAAACAGTCCTCCAATAACTTTCTCCCTTCAACCACCTCAAGCCCAGATGAAGGCATGCACAAAAGACAAGTCCCTTTGTGCACCCCTTCACCCTTGACAGCACCCCACCATTGTGCGGCTCTCTTCAAAACCATAGGGCCGGTGCATCTATGCTCATCAAAGGGACAGGGTATCCTGGCCTAGGCCCCACTAAAGTGTACACTGGAAAGAGTAGAAAAAAAATAGCATCAGTTGGGATGGGGGACCTGCATAGGAAAGCACGGTCCTCCCCCTCACTGAAAAGGTTACAACATCTCTACAAACATGGCTTTCTTCAAAGCCGCCCGGTTAGTGCATCTGATGCCATCAAAGGGGCAGAGCCTCTGGGCCCAAACCCAACCAAAGTGCACTGTGCACTGGAAAGAATAGAAAAATATAGCACCAGCTGAGTGGGGGAGCCCTGGACTCAATGGGGGATGCCCAAAATTATTGTCAAAAGTAATTTATCAAAACAAAGTTAGGAAGAAAGTAGGATTTAGTATTTATTAGGAAAAACCAATGCTAGGTACTACTGGAATGAGAAATAAAGGGGATGGAGGCGGGGAATTAAAGAAAGACGGATTTAGGGTCATGGGAAAGAGGGTGATCTTTTTAAGGTATTACTTAGATCATTAAATTCAAGGTTAAAACAAAGCCATGACGATTCCCTCACTCCCCCCTCCCCCCCTTTTTTTTAATCTTACTTTTCAATTCATTTGCCAAGGAGACCATTTTTAAAGGGTTGAACTAGTTCCAGCCGCTTAGCCCCGCTCATTGCAATGAATCTAAGTAAAGGGGAGGGCTGCCTATCAGAACTCAAGGATAGCCTCACACTCTTATAGATGTACGAAAGGAGCACAGTCTGAACTGCTGAAGGGAGGGCTCAAAGAATTTTTCCAATACTAGATGTGGCCAAAGCATTGGCTACCACATTTTCTTGCAAATAAGCATGAAAACATATAAGGTCAAAATATATTGGGGCCATAAAGGAAAGGAGACTTAGGAATAAGGCCAAAGGAAGGCACATTAGAGCCATAGAACAGGAAAATTAAGATTTTGAAGATGAGTGGGAAACAAGCGTAGGAGAAGGAGAAGAGCTAGTGCTGTTGCTTTATGGCAGTGGTACCTCCTACTTAATGCAAATGCTACATTTGCAGCATGTAAGAGGAAAAAGGGAATGTGGCAGCAGCCCAGTTTATTTTTATTTATTAAAATTGGACCGAGGAAACAAAATAATGGAGACCCAGTCCAAGAATTAACGATTCCAAAAAAAAATGCCATCTCTATTGCACTCTCCCTCTAAGTTTCTCTTCAAAGACAAGTCAGAGGATCAGCTGCTGAGTGCTACTTTAGAAGCACAGCAGTACTAGCAAAAATATATATTTTTTACTTTAAGAACTCAGCAGGTAGTATACCAATAGAATCATGAAGATTTTCTGATTTTTGCTTGAAAACTTGAAGATGCAGACTTGGCCATTCTACGAATAATATCGGGAATAATATGCCTCTCCCTCAGAGGGTTGACCCTTCTGGGAAGGCTGTCCTTCTACAGGCTTTGTATGCTTAAAAACATCCTACCCATGATATTCAGGTCCATAGATTTCAATTGCATTAACCTTTTATAAATTACTATAGCTACTGCAAGGCAGGCAGATATAGTGCTTATTAGTAGCTCCTCAGGTGTCTAAGTGTGAAATACCCGAATGCAATCCACTTTGAAGTGTGACAAAAGATGGAATATAAATAAAAAATATTATTTGTGTTTGAAACGTTAGAGTATGCAAGGCTATAACCCCTGTTCTCAAGTCAGTACACTGACTCCCTATTCTGCTTCCAAATCCATATACAGTTTAAGCTTCTCTTACTTGCCTACAAATGCATTCAATCTGCAGCTCCTCATTACCTATTTTTTCTTCTCTTGCCCTACACTTTTACTCGGGAATTCTGTTTATCAAGCAAGTCGCTCTTATCTGTGCCCTTCTCCTCTGCTGTCAATTCCTGACACTGTGCTTTCTGCCTTGCCGTGCTGTATGCCTGGAACAGACTTTCTGTGATGGTGCCTCACGCACTCTCTCTGGCCATATTCAAATCCAGTCTAAACCCCCCCTACCTTTTTAAGGCTGCTTTTAAATCGTAAATGCTTCTCTACAATAAATGCACATCCCGTAGACTCTGGTTTGTTATGTATATCTGTTCTGAGCAGGGACATCTCATGTGTATCAGTACAGCACTGTGTTATGCCTAGCACTGCTTTAGAAATGATAAATAGTATTAGTATACAAGGGATTTCAAGATGCTAATTACAGTAGTACAGTGCCCTGGTTGATCTGCAAGTCATTTTTTTCCACCGCAGCAGATAATGGCACTAGTAGACAATGGCACCTATTTATTTAATGCAATTCTAAGACGTTTCCACCTATCTTTTGTAGTTAATTGTTTTCTTTGTGACTATTTGATTACACAGATTATCACTTGGGGTGGCTTGCTTGATTCAACCTGCCCTTGAACCCTAAGAATAACTCCTTCCCCCCTCGTAGCCAAGGCATCAGATCCCCTTGATAAATCATTTCTTCTTTCTTGTGGGCTCCTGGATGTCATCACACTTGCTTTTAGCCTTTTATATCCATTCTTCAGCAGTTACTGAAACAGACTAATTCTTATTAGGTGATGGGAAGAAAGTTAAAGATACAGGAAAAGTCTTAGGGCAATGTGGTGTGTCTGGTAGCTTTTGGTGTCCTTGGTTTAGGTTTGTGACTTCCTCCCTAGCCTCATCAGCTCGAGCTGTAGCTGAAAAGTATTGCCCGGGGTACTGCATTCTTGTCTACATATGGAAAATGAAATAGTGGGCACCTGAATAAATGGAAAGCTTTTGATTTAAAAGCATCTAGATGATCTGATTCTCAAGCTAAGTCAAACATTTTTGAAAGTGCCTTGATGATTTGTTTCACGAGATATACCAAGTGATATATTTTTATGAGCACCACAAACATAAAAAAATCACTCTGCTAAATGATTTGCATTAGCGTCTCTGAAATTGCCTGAAGCCCATCGCAGGCAAGAGACAATGAGATAAAGTTTACATGCATTATTACTGTTCTGATACCAGTTTGATTTGATTCAGTGTTACCTTTTGTCATATTTACACATTTAGGACCTGATTTTAAAAAGCATTTAATCGAGCCCATCCCACGAGCAGGCCTCTCCACTACTCACCGCTGCTGCTGGACCTCTCCCCGGGGCCTTGCCTGCGCGGCCGGATGCCGCAGACACCTTCCTTGCGGCCCTAGTGCCGCTGTCGGTCCTCCTCTTTGCGGCTTGAGTGCCGCTGCCAGACCTCCTAAGCGGCAGAAAGCCACCACCGAAACACTGCTCCTTGCAGCCCTGAGCCACTGCTGGGACCTCCTCTTCGCAGCTGGGAAGCCGCTCCTGCTGACTCCACGTCTGCGGCAGGGAAGCCACCGCCAGGATTCCCTCTTCACAGCCTAGCCGCTGTCGGGACCCATCTTTATGCGTCGAGGAGTGCCGCCTCCACTGCTTCTTCCATCTGTGCGGCCTGAGCGCCGCAGTCAGGGCTCCTCTTTGCGACAGGAAGCTGCCTCCAGGTCCACCTGTCTTCGCGGCCTAGTGCCACCATCAGGGCCCTGCTCCTCCATCCATGTGGCAGGGACGCCACTGTCCGTGGTCCTGCTCCACTCCCTGGGCCCTCCTCTAGGTGCTGGCACGCACCTATTCTTTGTATTTAAAGGGCCAGCAGTGGGAAAAGCCCCGGCCCCACCGGAAGCCAGTCTTTCTTCAACTTCCTGCTTCAGCTCTATAAAAGGGCTCAGTTCCTGTTCCTCAGGGTCTTCGTATCCGGGTCCCATGTTCTTCCCGCCGGATCAAGGTCCTCCATGGTCTTCACTTATAAATGGCTCTTCGTTCTGTGTTCTTGGGCTCCTCATCCTGATGTTCCTGATCTTGTTCTCCATCGGAGCTCCTTCGTCATCTGTTCCATGTCCTGATGTTCCTGAAAGTCCTGATGTTCCATATGTTCTGTGTTCCTGATGTCCTGGTCCTGATGTCTTCGTCTTCGCCTCTGCAACCAGTTCCCAGATTCCTTGCGTCCACCTTTCCTGGCATGCCACCGTCGTGGTCTGTGACCAGCCCATGGGGGGCTGTGTAGGGCACTTGTGGTACAAGGCCTTCTCGTCTGGCGCGCAAGCCTCCAAGAGACTTCTGTTTTTAATGCCTTGCTTCTGAGAATCCCGAGTCTTGAATCCTGAGTCTTGAATCCTGTCCCGGACTTTGGAGTCCCTTGTGTCTGCTTCCGTCCATGCCTAAGACTCTGCCAGAACCTGCTCTGCTTTAGCATGGTCCATGACCAGCCACAGGTGGCTGTGTAGGGTGCGCCCGTGCAGGCCTCTACTGAATTTCCATCATGTTCCAGTCTCAAGTTCCACTTGCTAGCCTGGAGTCTGCTTTGTGTTCAGCGTGGTCCGCGACCAGTCGGCTGTGTAGGGCACGCTGCAAAGTTTTCACCCAGTATTTTCATCTGAATCCTGAATCCTTGCCTGAGACAATCTGAGTAACCCGAATCCTTGTCCGAGTCTTCTGAGTAACCTGAATCCTTGTCTGAGTCTCCTGTGTATCCAAGTTTTCGTCGAGTCTCCTGAGTATCCAAGTCTTCAGCTGAGTCTTCCGAGTAACCTGAGTCTTCGTCTGAGTCTTCCTAGTTCCTGAGTTCCTGTCTTGTATTGTTCCTACCCTCAGCCTCCGTCTGGCCTCACGCACTTATCTTTCCCAAGTGGTGGGTCCAAAAGGGCTACCGAGTGGCCAGAGGGCTACTCTTGTGACCAGCATTGCATTGCTGGGTCACACTGGTGCATGTAGGTTCAGCGGAGGGCTGATCCTGCCTTCTTCTGCTCTGAAGTTCCTTGCCTTGGTTTCAGTCCTGCTTTGTTCTTGCTTTGCCCGTACTTGCATGCTCTCACCTCCCACAGTGTGCCCTAGGGCTCCTCCCTGAGTCATGCCGTGGTTCAGGGGCTCACGCTCTCCCATGAGCTAGCAACCACGCCTCCATGCTCTCAACATCAGCTGAAGGCTGCGGTTGCAACAGGTCCTGGACTTCAGGAGGCCTAAATTCAAAAGAATAAGTAATAGTATTGAGCAAGACTTATTGGGCCTCCAAGAGCTGAATGGCAGGGAAAAACCTTTGCTCAACAATAAAAGGGAACAAAAGAGAAGGCATCAAATCTCTGTGTAAGGCAGGTCAGCAAAGGAAAAAAGTGAAACAGATCAATATAGATCTCTAAGGAGGAAGTAGAAATGGTAAGAACAAAAAGAGATTATCATTCCAAACGTACAAAAAAACCTCTCCACAGGCAGAAGAGGAGAGGCAAAATTATCATAATTTCCTATTACCTAGTGGGTCCTTTCAGCTCAGATAATAGAAACTTAAACTATCATATTGTTTGTAAACTTTTGCTTTCAGATTCTGCCTATTAATTGTTACTGGCTTGTTTTTCATATCTTTACTTCTTTATTTCAAATACCTATTAAAAATCTTTTTCTAGAGCATACATTTTACCATAGCTTAATTATAGGATTTTAAGGGATTCATTAGTAATTATTTTAAAAAAGTATTTCATTCAGTGCAACAATTGTGGTGCTTATGTCCCAAGACCTATCATTTGGAGATTCAAGGAGTGACCATTTTGTATTCAGCTATCTGCAATGAAAAAGGAGTCAATTCATCTGAGAGAGGAATTATCCAGGATTCAATTTACCTTCCCTTCTTTGCACCATCGAGAATCTCTCTCCCAACTCCCACAGAGGATCCAGAAACCCAGCAAAAAAATGGTTTACAGTGGGCTCTGATAGAACAGGACATGTTACAAGGAAGCGTCCAATTTCCCTCACTCTCACAGGATTCAGAACCTAGGAATAATTGGAACAGTGGGCTCTGGGAGACTCATCCTCAGTGCGAGAGGACAACACATCACCTGGAAAGTGTCTCTCACTTTTAAATCAAGGGATGAGCTAGGGGTGGAAGGGAGGGAAAGACAGACGAATTAACTCCCTTTGGCTTGTTTATTATCTCAGACACACACAAACTCTAAAAACTATATCCCACTATTTCACCTCTCTCCAAACTTTAAGTCCTAAGATTTCCCAAAACTATTCTTACCAATCCACTTCAACCACCATTAAACTAATCATCTCTCAATGGATTGAGAGGTTTGAGATTCGCACACTGTTAGGCATGCACTTTTGGTCTTCTTCTAATGCAAAGGGTGCGGGGCTTCTAGAAGCTGGGGCTGTTGAGTTCGAAACCTGGATCACTCTCTGTGAACTCTGGAGTCCTCTCCTGGGGGATGCTAGGAGCAGTATGCAGATGAGCCTTCCGGTCCTCCTCTACTGCAAAGGGTGCGGGGCCTCTGGAAGCTGGGACTGTGGAAGTCAATCCCTGGATCGCTTGCGGTGACCTCTGGACTCCTCTCCCGGGGGATGCTGGGAGCAGTATGCAGATGAGTCTTCCGGTCCTCTTCTAATGCTTTTGACACAACTGTAATATCACTCTATGCTTTGATGGTGGGAGTTAAAAAGGGTATTGAATTTTGATGACAGTCAACGCTGGGCCCCGACTTTTACTGTCTGGGGTCTTGATACATTGACATTAGGTTAAAGACCGAAAGCAAAACACATTCAGCAGCATTCTAGGAATTATTAGGAAGCTTGTTCACCACATAAAAATGTTGCTAGCAATAAATTGTTATGGATTAGACAGTTGCTTGGTTTTTATTGTAAATATTGCTATCCTTAACATGAGGCATGGGAGTAACCTGCTCGGAATAGCAGTTACTACCCTTAACCAGTGGCATAGCCACGGGTGGGCCTAGATGGGCAGTTGCCCACCCAATTTGGACCCAGGCCCACCCAACTGGAACTGGAAGAGAAGCACCGGAACTGCAAGGCCATCACGGGATCCATCCCACGATGGCAAAGAGGAGGACCCAGGCCCTGCGCGACCAGGTGTGCCATTCCGTGCATTTGCACAGTAACAGAGTACCACAATGGGGAAGCGGCGGCTGGTGGCAGCAGGAGAGGCTGCGGGTCGGTGGCTGTATAGGTTCTGCAGATGGCCCACGGCTTCTCCTGCTGCCATACGGCCCATCGATCTCCTGCTTGGGGGGGGGGGGGCGGAAGACCGCGGCTTCTGCTCCCTCCCTCCAAGCAGGAAGATTGGTGGGTGTTGCAACCGTCGCTGCCCGACTTCTCCACCCTGCCCACCTTACTCTGTGGCGACTCCCTCTTTGCTTGGTGGATGTTTGGCTGCCGCGGCGTCATCTTGCCGCCCTCCTCCGGCGTCCCCGGACCGGCAAGAAGCTGCACTCTGCCATGTTTCCCAGAAGCCTAAGGGCGCACGTGCGGCGTGGCCCTGACTCAAGAACCAGCAGTGGCACGACCTCAGGGCGTCCCCCTGAGATGACGTCATACGCACCGGATATTTAAGGTCTCTGTATTCGCTAACTAATCGAGTTAGCAAGGAAAGTTTCTTGCGCTCCTAGCTACTCTGCCTCCTCAGACTTACCAGGGGTATCCGCTCCTCGGGGGCCTCGTTTCTCTTTTGCCTTTCAGGTCGCAGTCTGGAACTGGTACTCGCTCCTCGAGCCCACATTTTCGGACCTGCTTCTGAATACCACTTCTGCCAGGAAGTCATCGCTGCCTACACAGTGAGTTACCATCCTTCTCTCAGAGCTTTCCCTGGAACCAGGTACTCTCCTCGAGGGCCTAATCCATTCCAGCTCCTGGGCTGCTTCAAGAGACTATTGTGTGAGTGTTACCATCAAGGTTTTATTCCTGAACTCTGCATACCCTGGCCTACTCACTATACTTAGTTTCTCTACAGCTCTGCCATCCTGGGATCGCTGTTCCAGTATCTGAGGGACTACAGCCCAGCCGGGCGCTTCCAGCTCACTACTGCCACATCTGGTGGTTCAATATACTGTTTAATAAAAGAACTAGTGTGTGTGTCTCCAAACTCTGAGCCTGACCGGTGGTCCCTCTCGGGATCTTCCCCCGGGGCGTGGTCATCTGCCACCAGCCCAAGGATCCACCCACAACTATCCCAAACAATAACAGATTGCTAACTCCATGGATCCGGCACAACTCAATGCCTTGCAGGCCATACCGGGCCTGGCCCAGCGCATTGTGGAGCAGCAAGACGCCTTGGAGAAACTTACTTCAGCGTTTCATCAGCTACACACACAAGGTTCAAGGCACAGCTTCCAACCATGAAGGTCAGTTACAGGAGGTAACTTTAAAGACTGCTGTACCACTGGCGGCTCCAATCCGCTTTTCCGGAGAAATCCAGAAGACCCGGGGCTTTTAAACCAGTGCTGCATGCATTTTGCCTTACAGCCATCATTGTTTCCTACGGCTCTCTCCAAGACTACCTACATCCTTTCATACCTGGATGGTAGGGCCTTGTCTTGGGCATCTACCTTGTGGGAAAGCAAGGACCCCATTTTGCAGGACATAGAAGGATTTATGGACTTGTTTAAATCCGTTTTCGAAGACCCTGCTCGAACTTCTGTAGCCGGTTCTGCTTTGGTTGAATTGAAGCAAGGCAACAGATCTTTGGCTGAATTTGCCATAGAGTTCAAACTCTTGCAGCGGAACTCCGCTGGGACCCCAAATGTCTCAAGACTTCTTTTGTAGAGGCCTGGATACCCATTTAAAGGACGAGCTGGCTGCTGTGAAACACCTGACTCGCTGGACGATTAGTAGCCTTGGCCACTCGGATTGATCACCAGCTCTGGGACAAGGTGAAGGAACTCCGGCCTAAGGTGTTACCTGGGTTGAAACAGGCTAGTGCTGCATCTGCACCTCGGATGGTTCCAGAATCTTGCTGCTGATAAAGATGAACGATGCAACTTGGTCATGGATGTTTGACTTCCAAAGAAAGAAGACTTGGAAGAAGCAGCCTTTGCATACTGTGGTCAGCCCGGCCATGATGTCTCTACATGCTCCATTCGTCCAGAAAACGGATAGGCCTAAGTCCTGCAGGAGGACTGTTCTTAGGCCATACTGTGCCCTCTCCTCCGCTCTCTCCCAGTCTCCTTGACCTACGGACCGGTCACAGTTCAGACTCCTGCCCTAGTGGACTCAGGGGCAGGAGGCAACTTCATTCTCAGACGTCTAGTGGAAGATGGAGGAGTCCCCTCATCAAATTGAAAGATCCACTACTGAGTCACCATTTGAGGTGGGTTTTGGACGTTCCCAGCACCGCCACTTCCACTGAAGCTCGGTGACGTCCCCAGCAGCTCAATCCACTGCTGCTGATATTCATAATGCTTTCCACGTTTCACTTCTGAAACCGCTCATTCTCAGCGAATTCTCTTCCAAATCTCAAGACCCACCTGTCATCAATGCAGAAGAGACTTAGAATTCAAAGTCGAAGAGATTCTGGATGTTCGTAAAAGAGGCAATACTTTTGAATACCTTCTGAAATGGGAAGGTTTTGGCCCCGAAGAAAATCTTGGGAGCCTCAGACCAATATCCTGGACAAAGAGATGCTTCATCAGTTCACATCGCATCCTTCAAAACCCAAGCCTGGTACCGAAGAGGAAATGCCCTTTGAAGGGGGGTACTGTTGACCGTCTGCCCGACGTCTCCACCCAGCCACCACTACCTCTGTGGCGACTCCCTCTTTGCTTGTTGGATGTTTGGCCACGGCGTCATCTTGCCGCCTCCTCCAGCCCGGACCGGCAAGAGCTGCACTCTGCCATGTTTCCCAGAAGCCTAAGGGCGCACGTGCGGCGTGGCCCGACTCAAGTACCAGCAGTGGCACGAACCTCAGGGGCGTCCCCCTGAGATGATGTCATCCGCACCAGATATTTAAGATTCTTTATTCGCTAACTAATCGAGTTAGCAAGGAAAGTTTCTTACGCTCCTGGCTACTCTGCCTCCTCGGATATACCAGGGCTACCCACTCCTCGAGGGCCTCGTTTCTCTTTTGCCTTTCAGGTTGCAGTCTGGAACCGGTACTCGCTCCTCGAGGGTCCATGTTCTCGGACCTGCTTCTGAATACCACTTTGCCAGAAGTCATCGCTGCCTACAACATCAGTGAGTTACCATCCTTCTCTCAGAGCTTTCCCTGGAACCAGGTACTCGCTCTTTGAGGGCCTAATCCATTCCAGCTCTGGGCTGCTTCAAGAGACTATTGTGTGAGTGTTACCATCAAGGTTCTTTCTGAACGCTGCATACCCTGCCTACTCATATACTTAGTTTCTCTACAGCTCTGCCATCCTGGGATCGCTGTTCCAGTATCTGAGGGACTACAGCCCAGCTGGATGCTTCCAGCTCACTACTGCCACCTCTGGTGGTTCAATATACTGTTTAATAAAAGAACTAGTGTGTGTCTGTCTCCAAACTCTGAGCCTGACCGGTGGTCCCTCTCTGGATCTTCCCCCGGGGTCGTGGTCATCTGCCACCGGGCCAAGGATCCACCCACAACTATCCCAAACAATAACAGTGGGCTATGCAGCCCAAAGATAGCAGGAGGCCAGCAGCAGAGTAGGCCAACTGATCTTCCTGCTTTGGGAGGGGGGGGGGGAAGCTGTGCGCAGGCTTGAATGTGTATGTGTGGATAAGAATGGGAGCCTGGGTATGTGTGTGGGTGAGAATAGGAGTCTGGGTTTGTGTATGGGTGAGAATGGGAGCTTGAATGTTGGGTGAGAATGGGTGCTTGAATGTGTGTATGTGTGAGTGAGAATGGGTGCTTGAATGTGTGAATGTGTGGGGAAGGGAGCCTGGGTTTGTGTGTGGGTGAGAATGGGAGCTTGGGTGTATGGGTGGGAAAGGGAATCTGCGTCTGTGTGTGCATAAGAATGAGAGCCTGGGTAGGGGTAAGAAAGTGAGAGCTTGTGTGTGTGGGGAGAGAACATATGAGAGTGAGAGCTTGAGTGTGTGAGGGGTTTGTGAGAGAAAGCATGTGTGTGTGTCTATTGTGTGGAAGGGAAGAAGGCAGTAGTAGAAGAGAGACACTGAAAGAAATTAGGAAATGAGCGACAAGGGAAAAATAGGAAAGAGAGACCAGGACCAACTAATTAGAAAAATACAAAGTTCAGACAACAAAGGTAAAAAAAAAATTATTTTGAGATGTTAGCAATTTAAACATAGTAGAGGAGCAGGCACTGCACTCTAATTATATTATCCAAGCATCAAGGGAAATGCAGAAATATGAAATCAGTCCCATACTTCAAATTTCATGAAGAAGAATCTTTAATTCATTATCACGGCATACTCCACTGCTTAAAGAGGCACAATTTTTCAAACACCAGGGGTCCCCCGACACGGACCTGTGTTTCACCAAACGCGGCTGCGTCGGGAGGGACAATAGTTTTTAGCGATATTCAAAGCTATAAAACAAAACAAAATAATTCAAATCAAATAAACACAGGACTTGATACAGAACAAGGATCCAATGAATATCATCAATTTCAACATAATATATGTAGGAAACTTATATTAAATTCTATCTTTAATCCACAAAAAGCAAAAACAGTGTTTACAGACCGCAGCGTTTAAAT